>NC_050445.1:82771542-82981542 GCF_903995425.1 Onychomys torridus | reverse complement strand
AGCCTATCTGAAAGCTAATGAGCAGCGTGCAAGCATTGATTGCAAATCACAGCCCATCGAGTGTGAAAACAGACCCCAGAGCCCAAACCTCACAATGGTTCTTTACAAGGTTAGGGTGGATCTGATGTCACCCAATGGGGGTGTGCATATTTATACTCTTGGCTTGAAGCAAGGTGCTATTAGCAGAACACTTTGGATACTTTGCAGCCCACCACCCTGCATTTTGCTGAGTCCAGATATTGCTGCTCTGTTGTTAAACAACCTTCATCCTTATCCCTGATAGCTGTGTAAAGATTGGTCAAGTCTCACACTCTTCCTGTATGTTTTGGAGAGGAAGACTTTTCTAGTGGAACTTCTGGAGCAAGCTCATTCTGATGGGTGTGACAGAAGGGACAGAAACCCAGGAAATTAGCTTCCCTAATCTCCTTAGCAGGAAGTGGGGCAAGCATCTCTAGGTTTGGGGAAACGATTTGTTTCCTGAGGTACTGAAGCAGAAAGTCTGCCAGCCAAAGGTCACCTTCCCCGGGAATCCCTCTTGTCGGGTTAAAACCATGTTGTACTGTTAAACCATGTTGTACTGTCCCTGCCACGTTCCTATCTCTTCAGGAGAAAGTGTGACCATGTCTGTGAGACCTCTTTGCCTCTGGGATGCTTAGCCCTGAATTAACGCTGGTGGTGGGAAATCACACATCCTCACAGTATAAGAGAAAGCCAGAGTTTCATTTCATTGACATCTTTACAGAACTCTATGGGCAAACCATTTATAGGGACAAATCATGAGAAGGGTTTACAGCATTTGAGCTCTTTTCTCATTGTCCTCACAACTGGGATAAGAAACATGCAGTGACATTTGCCCCAGTTCTGGAGAGGCATGAGAGGCAACCTGAAGCCATGGGAAGAGACGGGATTCACACAGAAGAGGCCATGTTCTTTTCAAACAAAACCAGATTGCTACTCAATTTATAAGTCTACCATGTGGCATTTTATTCCCCCTTTTGGGCTAGCTAGCGTGTGACTTAACTTGAAAGAACTAGGTGGTGGTGTTGACAGCCCATCACGCTATCATGTGTAAGTGACCTGCTTTGGAAACAGCCTGAGGTGCCAAGGGAACAATCTCGTTTATTCTTTTACCCATTGAAACTGCTGCATCTAATGGAACTGGCAGGTCCTCCACTCCAGGAGCTAAGGGTGAGGTTCACACCAGCCAGAGAATGATCATCCGGGTGGAAGTGTTCTATTCTCCTTTCCAGGGGTGAGGGATGTCGGCTTCAATCACTCCTTCATTCTTTTACTAGCTTTCACTAGCCTACTAAGGGTTAGGATCTTGGGGTTTATAGAGGAGAGCTGTGAAATGGTTTTAATGGTACTAAAAGGTACACACAGTTTAACAGTCAGGCCAAGTTGTTAAAGAGCTGTAGCTTACACAGATCTTGGTTCTATCTGTAAACGAGTGAATGAATGAATGAATGAATGAATGAATGAATGAATGAATGAATGAGGGAATTTGTCTACTGGACAAATGTTTGCTGGCTCTCTTCTTGGACAATGTTAGTGTCTCACAAGTTGTGGAGGCAGAGTACCATGATTAGAAGCTGTCTGGCCTTGGTCAATTAATTTAGTGATTTGTAAATCATACTTTTCTCATTTGTACATTCATTCACAAGTACAGATGTGTAACATGTGTAACAGGCCGGCCTCATTGAGGTGTGATAAGTAGTACAGTGCAAACTCCAAGTTGAGTAGTGAAGCAGCTGGACCATGGACATGGGACCCAGGTCTACAAGGCAGGCTTAAAATGAGACCAAAGTTGTGTGATCTGTGCTAAAGAGAAACAGTGTCACTGAAATTTTAAAATCACATGTTTTTTAACAATTTATTTATTTAACTGAAGTGGCATGCATGTGCTTTGGTGTATCGAGATCAGAGGACAGCTTGAGGGATTAGGTTCTCTCCACTCATATGGATTCTGGGGATTGAACCTAGTTCATCAGGCTTGGCAGCAGGTGTCTTTACCTACTGAGTTGTTATGCTACCCCTCACTGAGATGTGTGTCCTTAAAAAATTAATCTAAAAATATGAAAATACATTTCTTCTATCTTATATCTAACCAAATTGTGTTTTAACTCCAATCATGCCACCACTGTTGCAATGGAAGCAAAGGGATCGGTCTTCCATTCCAGGGTTTTCACATAAGCTGTGCAGCCGAATCACGCGGTAGAAAAGTGATGTGTTCTTAGGATTCCGTTCAACGGCAAACTTTGAAATGCAGCTATTTGAGAGGGAATTTCTGGTTATGCCAGGCTCCTGCTTTGAATCCTAGTACTCAGGAGGTAGAGGCTAGAGGAAGGCTGCAAGTTTGAAGCCAGAGTGATAAACAGAGTTGGTTTAGCCACAATTTGGGCTGCAAAGGAGACCTCATTTCAAACAAAAAATTCTTGAACTTCTAATTTTCCCGGTAGCTTCTCCCTACATTCTAAAAAGTAAGATATTCCTTCTGGGACTGTTGTCTCCTACTCCTGGTAGCATGTGTGTGTGTGTCAGATCTTAAGATTTCAGCCTTCTTCTCTAATCCTGCAACTATCGATATTATGTAAGTAACTTCAGACTGAAGAGGACATTTATATTATATCTCTCTTAGTTTGCCTAGGCACCATAATGGGTGTTTTTATGTCCCTTTAGAGATAAAAAAAGTTTGAGACCAAGAAGAATTAGTCATCCACAGTCAGCTAGCTAGCACACGGCCAACCAGGACTGTGAACTCATGGTCTGGCTGAAAAGCCCCCAGTCTTCTGCTGGTCCCTGACAAATCGAAGATTTTTTTGTTTTTGTTTTGCAACACAGCTGGCCAGTGGCAGCACCTCACCTAAGTCTCTTTTCTCATCTACAGCTTTATCAAACAGTAAAGGTGAGTTCCTGCTAAATGGAGACTTTGTTGTCTCAATGTCCAAAAGGGAGGTCCGTGTGGGGAATGCTATGATCGAGTACAGTGGATCTGATCATGCTGTGGAAAGACTTAATGCCACAGACCGGATCGAGGAAGAGCTTCTCCTTCAGGTAAAAACTTGAATGGTGGCCGGTGGCTCTCTCCCCTTGGCACAGCAGGCCCGCAGACTTCTCTCCAATTTCTCTGTGCATTGCAGGTGTTGTCAGTGGGAAAGCTGTATAACCCTGATGTGCGGTACTCATTCAATATTCCAATTGAGGACAAACCTCAGCAATTCTACTGGAACAGTCATGGGCCATGGCAAGCCTGTAGCAAGCCCTGCCAAGGTATCTATCTGCTCAAGAGTTTCCGCTTTTGTGGGCTTGAGGATTTAGTGGCGTGGGGGGGGGAGGGGTGTTTTGTTTACTTACTGATTAAAACAAAACAAAACAAAACAAACCCCAACAGCTATATATATACAACCTACAAACCTTTCTGCCTGCCTGCATCTTCTCACTTCATTTACTTGGACCTTTCTGGTTATTTTGGTTGTCAAATTGAACTAAGATTCAGGTCATGTCAGGTTCATGCTACATTTTCTCCTAAG
The DNA here is from genome assembly GCF_903995425.1 of Onychomys torridus. Classification (NCBI taxonomy): domain Eukaryota; kingdom Metazoa; phylum Chordata; class Mammalia; order Rodentia; family Cricetidae; genus Onychomys; species Onychomys torridus. The sequence continues at coordinate 82,978,012 of NC_050445.1, read as the reverse complement.
AAGTTTGAAAATATATGTGAAACCATGCAGAATCAATACTGCCACTTTAAGTTTCCATCATGTGGCTTTACTGGCCATAATTTATATTAGTTTTGTTTCCTTTTGTTAAATTAGGGTCAGCGAACTACAGCATCAGGATCAAATTCAGCCACTACCCTCTTTTTATTAATAAAATTTTATTAGAACATGGATATACCAATTTGTTGACATACTGCCTGTGGGCAGCTGGTTTTTTTTCCTGTCCTGGTAGAACTGAAAAGTGTGACAGAGATCATAAGGCCAACAAAACTGAAAATACTACCTAGCTTTTTATAGAAAACTCAGGCAAGTCCTTGATCTCATTCAGAAAAGGTTATTTCCTCGGCGTAATGTTCCTACTCTTTGCTTAGGGGAGCGGAGACGAAAACTTGTTTGCACCAGGGAGTCTGATCAGCTCACTGTTTCTGATCAAAGATGTGACCGGCTGCCCCAGCCAGGACCTGTCACTGAAGCGTGCGGCACGGACTGTGACTTGAGGTGAGACCTCTGGTGTTCTTGTATCTTTCTTCCGGAGTCCAGCAGGCTTGAGTGGAGTTCCTGTGTGGGATGAATTAGAGGCAAGGGTTGCTGACCTTTTTCTAGTTTTCCTCACACAAGCTCGAGCCCGTACTGAAACCACTTAGCCGAGATCTATAACTAGATTTCTTGTTCTCCTAAAGGTTAAAACTAGTTAACAGAGCATAGCCTGTCAGAAAACATCCTCACTTGATCTTCACAACTCATTGATTAGGTATTGGCCTTACCATTGACTTATAGTCCCTGTAAGAGTCCTCATGGTGTTCCCTTTCCATCTAGAGTGGACACCATGCACAATTCTTATGTACACAAAAGTTTCAGTCCACGTATACCCCATACACATACACAACTCATAAACACACATACAGAGAGGGGGGGGGGGAGGGAGAGAAGATGCTGTGCATTAAGGTAAAAGCATGGAGGGAAAAAGAACAAAATTTAAAACAACTATCTAGGTATTCACACAGTTCTGTGTTTAGGAAAGGTATGGTATCTTATGGCAGAAATATTGAGGGGGTGAAGAATTTTAAAGTGTTCCTATTGCCTAAGAGGCTAACTGTGTCATATGTAAGTTTCCAACAACTGGAGGGTTGTACTGTAAAATCTACATTCCAGGTCAGTGACTACTTTGCCCATTTACAGAAGAGAGATTGTTCGCATAGAATAGTATGGGAATATGCTAAACTCTCTCCCTTCATTAGCATAGAACGGTACAGAATCTGATAAGCTCTCTTCATTCATTAGCATAGAATAGTTCAGGAATGTGGTAAGGTCTCTCCATTCACAAGTAGCTGAGTACATACATAAGCATTTTGAACATTCCACATCACATCACCATGTTGAATCTTCATAGTGTTAGCTACCTGGTGCAGGAGTACAGATTATAAGGTCCTCTTGTGGGCCTGAGAGAAAATGTGCCATGATCAATTAATAGTGTTCTGTCCTAGGGGTCAGGGGGCAATGGTGACTGACATGTGTATCGTACATCTTCCCATCCTCTCCCGAGGCTCTGACTTCAAACTGGCAGTTTCCACCTGACCACCCTTTTTCTGATGCTATTATCACTGACTGGGTTGCTCAGTGGCTTGTCAAAAAGTATAGACAAAAGCCATTGTAAAAAACAAGACATTAAAAGGTAGATATTAATGTCAACATGAGGCAGTATTTTATTTTAGGTAGTGCCCATATAAACCTGTTCGCTTCAGTCAATTGAATTAAATTAAGTTATAATTAAGGAGTCTTTCATGGGGGTGGGGGAAATGTGAGTAACAGTTAAGCTGAATAGACACTGGGTTCTTGCACATCTTCCTTGGGAAGCAAGGTTACCGAGCTGGGGAAGACCGTGTCTAGCCATCACTACATCTCCTACCGTTCTGCAGGCATCACAGCAGAGGAGGCCCTTTCTAAGGTCTGGCCTTTCTTTTGGTTGTCAGGATTGTTGCTGTTGTTGCTTCACACTACTGGAGATTGAACCTAGAGAATTGTGCATGCTAGGCAAGTGTTGAGCCACGGAGCCAACCCCGCCTTCTCTTTACATTTTAAGATAGGGTCTCCCTCAGAACAGCTATATATAATATCCCCACATTAATGGAATGGTTTTTATTATCCTTTAATACAATGAATAGTCTATTAACTTTTCAGTTACTGTTGCTGTCTTAGTCATTGTGCCGTAGCCATGAAGGGACAACTCTTTTCTCCAAGGCAATTCCTTTTTCTCTTTCTTTTTTATTATTATTATTTCTTTCTTTAAATTAAATTTATTCATCTATTTTATATCCTAACTGTAGTTTCCCCTCCCTCCTGTTTTCCCGTTCCTTCCCATTCAAGGCAACTCTTACAAAAGAAAGCATTTAATTGGGAGCTTGTTTACAGTTTCAGAGGCTTAGTCCGTTACCATAGCAGGGAGCATGGTAGCAGGCAGGCATGGTGTTGGAGAAGTAGCGAAGAGCTATATCCTGATCCTTAGGTGAGGAAGCTGCCATGAGGTTTTGAAGCCCCAGTGACACACTTCCTCCAACAAGGCCACACGTTCTAATTCTTCTCAAATCGTGCTGCTCCCTTTTGACATTCAAATAGATAAGCTCTTGGGGGCCATTCTTATTCAAACCACTACAACCATAGGATAGATTTTTATAATTGTTTTATATATAAAAATATTAAATCTGAGCTCTGTTATGCCAATTGCTCCAGATCACACTGGTTAGCATGGCAGCAGAGGATTAAATGTGATCCATCCAACAGGAGAGCCTGTATGCTCCAACTCTAGACGAAAGCTTTTTCCATTCCTACTTTCTTAATTCTGTAGAACGATCCTCATGTGACCCATTCTGTGGTCCCACATATGAAGAATTCATCTCTACCAGTGTCTGTCCTGTTCCATCCATTCTTCTGCACTGGGACTCCATGCATGTGTTCTTTTCTCTGCTGTCTGACTCAGTTTGGAGTTTGTCACATCCTGAATGATACATGCAGATACTGTAGGGCTGCTGCCTAGAACGCTAAGCCTCCTACTTTTATGATGGCAAAGAAAACAAGTCTGTACAAAGCATTTCGAGAAATAGAATCTGACAGTAAAAACAAACAAATGATATAATAATAATCCTATTTATTATCCTATTTAATAATCCTATTCCAAGCTTACCCAGCAAATGTCCTTTTCAAAGTGGAGTTAATGTTTGCACTATTACTCCAAGAGCCAAGTACTTTTCTCTTTGAACAACATCAATATGAGCCATAATTCGGGGTGCAATGGTGCTGCTTTCTCCTGCAGGGGAAGCTGTAAACGTGTTCACACAGATCTTAAAAGCCCATGCAGGACAAGGTAGGCTCAACTCTGAAGAGTTTTACGTCAGGTTGCACAGAATATCACAAGGGGGCTGCCTCCTCATTGGCCAATATTTAAAAGTTAGCTGAAGCTCAGTACCAGGGCTTATGTCTGTGGTCCCAGCATTAGGGAAGCAAAGGCAGGAAGATTGAGAGTTTAAGGCCAGCCTCAGCTACACAGTGAGACCCTGTCTCACAAAACCAAAGGCCCAGGATGCAGCATGGGCAAGGCCCTGGGTCTGATCTTCAGCACTACACAAAATTAAGGATTGGAGGCAAAAATAGGAATTGCTTAGAGACTAAAACACCAAGGATAGCAATAGTCATGATAATCGTAGCTATTTTATTGAGTATCTTCCACGGGTGTTACATGTCCATCTTGTCCCACTTAATCCCCATATGGGGTGGATCTTGTTTCCTCCATCTTGCAGGAAGCTTCAGCTTGATGAGATGATGTGGTGACACAGGCTTTCTCTCTGGTAATAAGTGTGAGAGCTTCCAATGCTACCCAAATGTCTGCTGATTAAATAGCACATCCTCTGATTTTCATTTATATTCTTTTCATAATACCAGATAAAGAAAGCTTCTGCCTGATTTTTTTTATCTGATCAATAACTAGGTCAGTGTGTTATTCTAAATCCCCCATTCAGAGTCTACTTTTAAGAACATTTTTTTTTTTTTTAAACTCTGCAGAGGTTAAGTGAGGACAGACAGCAGCTGGAAGCACAGGGCTGCATGACAAAAGCCGTTCTGATTGGAGATAAGAAGGCAAAGGGATTTATTTATCCCTTCAGATCAGAGTGGGGAGGAAGTCAAGAGTGAGTGGCAGAAAGAATTCAGGATTAGCTTGAGAGCCACACAACTAGGCAAGCATATGCTCCTGCCTAAAAGTCAGTAGAAGACCAGGCTTTCAGTCGGTGGCCTCTACTGATAGTTGGAAAAGTGAAAGGTGCCTACTAAAATGTACAGAGAGGCAAACCAAACCTAAGGGAGATGCACTGTCCCCTTTGCCCATCTGAAGATGCATCTAATCAAAACTTATGCCAAGTTGTGACCAGTTAGCTGTGTGCACACCTGAGAGAGTGGAGAGGGAATGGTTACTGGTTCGTCAAGCGCCAAAAGAGCTTCTCCCCAAACATGTTTGTGGATCGCGAGTCTGGTGAAGCGGCCCTTAACCAGCCTCTGGGTTTGAGAAGCCCCCCCAAAACTTCATCTGCTGGTGTGAAGGTTCCTGATGCTGATCAACATTGTGAGTTCCAAAGGTCTACAGTGTAGAAACCCATTTCATCTGGTAGCTCTCAAAACCATTCAGTCTCCAGCCCCCCATCTCTGCTCCTAAAGACATACCTTATTTTCTTGATTTTCACTTATTAACATATTGGAACATAGGTTTTGTTTTACTTTTTCCGTGTTGGTGGCCGAACACTGTACTTTCCACCTACTAGCAAGGGCTCTACCATTGAAGTATAACCTCAGTCCTCAGATTTCTGAGGCAGGAGCTCTCTATGTAGCTCAAGCTGGCTTTAAGTCCACAGTTCTCCAGCTCCCACCTCCTGAGTAATGAATACATGTATGCACCACCATGCCTGACTAGAAAATACTTTCCTGAAATATAAGAGCTAAATATGATACTAGTATTTTTATTTCCCATAAAATGAACTATGAGTACATTGTGCTGAAGAACAGATCCCTGTCTAGAAAGAGTATAAAGCAAAGCAAATTAGATATCATTTAGAGGTTTTGTTTTGGTTTGGTTTGGTTTGGTTTTTTGTTTTTTGTTTTTTTAAGGTAGTGCCATGAGCTTCTTTCTCACAGATACTTTAGGGATCTCTGCTTGGCCCTGGGGATTATGGGATATCAGGGAAGTGACTTTAGCAGCCTGAACTGCAGGGGCACCTTCTTGTCAGGACACCTCCCTCCTTTTGCCAGATGGTGAGTAGCCTTCCCCCAGGGAAGCAGTGATGGAGGCCACGAGAAGGCAGCCAAAAACCAGAGTGCAGATGAAAGTTCCAGATGCCTCTGTGTTGAATTGAGTTTGAGTGTTCTCTGCCTCACTTCCTGTAGGAAGTGACAGTTGGCCCAACTGGCCTGTGACAGGATGAGATAAAGGGTGAGTTTATAAGCCCTCGTTTACCATGCGAGAACACAATCTCCCTGACGCTACTTCAGTGTCATGGAAAATCACAGCCCACTTTGTTTGCCCGTGGTCAACTCTGACCTACTTTTGGACATTACCAAGAAACTCCTTGATATGCGTGTTGGCTTGTGCTCCTCTTTTTTCCCAGCTCCTCCTCTAGACAGGTGTGCTCGTGTGAACTGTTAGGAAGCTGAAAAGCGGAACACCACCCAAGTGCTGAGATGTAGGGCATTGGCAGTGGAGAGTAAAATCTCCTGGAGATTAAAGGGAAATTATTTTTTTCTAGATTTCCAAATACATTTCAAGATCGCTGACTCAGAAAATTTTGATTAAATGTTTTTAACATTTTTGTTTTACATTCAAGCACTGCAAACTCTGTTCCTGTTGCATTATAAAAATAAGAGTAGGCCTTAGTCTACATTGTGCACCTGTGTGGTCAGAAGGCTTTTTTATAAATATCGGGGACACAAAGGTGGCAGATTTTTTTATGGGCTTAAAAGTGTAAAATGAGGGACCTGAGTTCCATCTCCAGAGCCCACATTTAAAATGTGGAGTGCAATGGTGTGGCCTTATAACCTCAAAGCTGGGGAGATAATAGAGCCCTGGGTTTCTTGGCCAACCAATCTAGCAAAATCTAAGAGTCCCAGGTCTCAGTAAGGGAGCCTCTTTCAGAAAATAAGGTAAAGCTAGTAAGATAGTTTAGGGGGTAAAGGCATGTGCCCCAAGCATCATAACCTGTGTTTGATCCCTGGAACCCACATGATAGAAGGTGAGAACTGACTCTCACAAGTTGTACTCTGACTGCCAGACCTGGTACACACACACACACACACACACACACACACACGAGCACACATGCACACACACACATACACTAAATAAATGTGGTTAAAATGACATGGGCACATAAGAAACAACACCTGAAATGGCCTCTACATGTACACACATATACACACACACATATACACTGATTCACATACATACAAATACACACACACACACACTCACACGCACAATGCCTACTGTCTTTAAGAGATTTCCAGTCATGTGTACAATGTATGCACACATGTGTAAGGGTGTATGCCACCTTCATAGAAGCCAGAGGAGGAGGTCACTTGTCCTGGCCCATCACTCTCTGCCTCATTCCTTTGAGACAGAGTCTCTTCTTGATCCTGAAGTCAGGCTGGCGGTCAAACCCAAGAAGCTTAGTCTTCATTCCAACATAATAATAATAATAATATGTACCATGTGTACACCATGTGTAGTGCACTTGAAATGTTCAATGATAGTCTGTATTATTCATTTCTGCATTATTATCAGAAGAGAGACTGAGCACTTGCAAGCACAGACACACGCAAAGAAGAATCCTGCAGCTGAGTTTTCCAAGAGAGAGCCTAAGGAGCCAAGTGAAATGCTTGCCTGGACTTCTTAAATATAAAAATTGCTTCTTTTTGCTCTGCTGAGTACCATTTTTTCTTTCTTTCTGCTGCTTGAATTTCAGATGGACTGGACCTGGCAGATGCTTCATAGAGATAGCATTTCTGGCTGTGGTTCTTTGACTTCCTTGTACATTGGCAGCCATGAAAAATACATGGAGACATTGGCTTGAAATTGAATTTTTAACTGGCGTTGGCTTTGAGCTTTCATCATATTTGAATTAAGAAAGAAAGAACTCTCCCACTAGTTGGATGTGACACATATATTTAACACAAATGTTGGTTTTCTACCATTATTTCTGTTTAGGTGGCACGTTGCCAGCAAAAGTGAATGCAGTACCCAGTGTGGTTTGGGTTACCGCACTTTAGACATCCACTGTGCCAAATACAGCAGGCTGGATGGGAAGTCTGAGAAGGTTGATGACAGTTTTTGTAGTAGTCAACCCAAACCAAGCAACCAGGAAAAATGCTCAGGAGAATGTAACACAGGTGGATGGCGCTATTCAGCTTGGACAGAAGTAAGTTGGTTCTTGCTCTGAGAGAGTCTTGGATACTAAATCCAATGAGTTGATGGTGGCTCCTTCTGGGGTTGTGGTAAGAAACCCATTTAAGCTGTATGGAAGAAAGAACAGTGTTTGGTTTATAATCCCTGGCCAAGTCAAGCTCTGCAAGAAGGAATCCCAAGGTTAAACTGCAACATCTAACTTGGGTATAACATCCAGAAAAATGTTAATGGTAAAGCTAATCAGCCGACCATTTTTATATCCCAAATTTAGTCTCAATTTACCAGTGAGATTATGTTGACTTCAGTATAAACCTAATAATGAGCACTGTGAAAGAGTCTCCCAAATAAAAACTGGAACTGGCTATGGCAGGGCATTTGTTCCTTGAGGGTTAAAAGCAGCAGTATAGCCATGATTTTAAGCATATTTTATAAGAAACTCAAAAACACCCTACTGTATTATTTTTTTATGCTCATAGTGTTCTAAAAGCTGTGATGGTGGTACCCAGAGAAGAAGAGCTCTTTGTGTCAACACCCGCAATGATGTCCTGGATGACAGCAAATGTATACGTCAGGAGAAAGTTGTCGTACAGAGATGTAATGAGTTCTCTTGTCCTCATTGGAAATCAGGGGACTGGTCAGAGGTGAGCAGGGCAAGTGCTGGTCCCTAGGTCAACTCCAATGATTCAGTTCTGGATCTCCCAGGGTCCCGTGAGGGTGCAGACTACTGAATCTTTCTTCCTTCTCCCCCGAGGAAGCAATGACTATTCTCCATTTACGTGATGATTGAAATCCTTCAGTCCACTGGGACTTCAAAGTCACTGGGGGCTCGGCTGACACTCACAGCCCAGTAGCTTCTGCCGCTGACTTGGAAGTAATAGTTCCTGCCCTCCCCGCTCTGTGAGCTGCAAGTTGTTGGCTGGAAATTAATTAAGTGTGAGGTTAAAATAGTTTAGACATGAGTCCAACAATAGGCTTTTCATCTTCCTTGTCTTTGAAATAAGAGAACTAGCAGTGAATGGCCCACCTGACTTGCACATCCAGCGCACATGGGAGCGCTTGTGGGAAAGGGGAAAAGGCCAGGCTGAGAATTCCAGAGTGATGCCTTCTCATCCCTTGCTTTATGAAGCCCAAGGCAATCCTGTTTGTGTCTGTCTCTCGGTCTTTGCATGCAGTGTTCATCCTCACTATTAATGGAGCCCAGCATTGTCATAGCCCAGTGAGATTCTCAGCAAGAGGGGGCCTCGCTCCACCTCCTTCAGGGGATGCAAGTAGTTGAGGAGTAGGTATTCCTTATTAACTGGCCAAGTCAGGAATGTGGTAGAACGAGGTGGCTAGAACCACAGCTCCTGTATGCATGCCCTTCCCTTCCCCATATGAGTTGACTTCAGATGCCAAGCCCGAAAAGAAAACCCTCCACGCTACTGGAATGGTGAAGTAGCACTGTGCGTCTTCACCTGTGTCTGATTTGTGGACAAGTGATCAACCAATACAGTGCTTTCCCAGCAGGCGATGGGTTAAGCACTAAATCCTCGATTTAAAAAAAAAATGACAGAAGATGGTGGTGTCACCATTTTACTTAGATAGCTAATGCTAGTTAAAGTGTAATTATAAATGAAGTAATAGCCAGACGTGGTGGTACAGGCCTGTAATCCTACCCTTGGGAGATCAGGAGTTCAATACCACCCTTGGCTATGTGTAATGTAGTGAATTTAAGGCTCTGTTAGCCTGAGCTACATAAGACCCATTTCTAAAATAAAAAAAAAAAAAAAGGAAAGGAGAAGAAAGTTTTGTAGCAAGCCTTGACTACAAAAGGGTTTGCATCACGCTGAGCATTCAGCTTGGTTGTCCAAGCATTCAGTTCACACCCAACACCCTTGGATAAAGAGTAGGAAGGAAAGAAGAATAAAGGGCTGAAAATACTTTCGTTATTTTAGCTTTGTCTTTGATGCTCTTTACATAATTTTAAAATTTTTTTCCAAAATGAGCACAAATCATAATGCTGATTATATTTAACAGCTTTTCTTTCTTCAGAATGTCATACATGTATACCATATGTGCTAGACACTTCAGTTTCTTGGAGTCAGAATTATTGTTATCCCCATTTTACAGATGTAAATATTGAGGCACAGAGACATTGTGACTTGGTGGTAGAGGTGTACAAGTTGATCAAGCTTTTAATTCTTCACACTGAACCTCCTGACTATTGTTTCTCAAAGCATGGCACACTGTTCAGTTTCTGTGTTTGAAACTGGACATAAGACCTTAACTATAAAGGGGATGTAAGAGAATGATGCAGCAGTGAAGGAGAAGAAGGAGACTGGAAACCCACTGGAGGAATGGGAGCAGCCAGTGGGAGCAGATACGGGTGAAGTGGAATGGGGTATACGCACGAAAATGTCATAATGAAGTCGAGCGGGAATCCAGAAAGAAGTCTGGGGATGTCGCTCAGTGGGTAGAGCACTTGCCTCACATGCACAAAGCTGTGGGTGGGACCCCAGCCTCACAGGAACCAGAGTTAGTGGGCCACCGGCAAGGACAGGAGTGGGGAGGTGAGAGGATGGGAATGCTCCGTGAACTGGAGGCCAGCCTGGGCTCTGGGATGCACTGCCAGGGTAAAAGAGAGAGGAAAAGGGGAGCCAAGAAAGAGAGAGTGATGAAGGGAAGGGAAGAAAGCTAGATGTGTCCGCTCTTGCTGCCCAGCAGTAGAGAGAGGCTGAGCGTGGGAAGGGACCACCTGTTCTCAGTAGAGAACATCCCCCAAGGCCCCAGCACATTGATCAGAAACAACCCTGACTGCCTCTGCTTTTCATTCCAGTGCTTGGTCACCTGTGGAAAAGGACATAAGCACCGCCAGGTCTGGTGTCAGTTTGGCGAAGATCGATTAAGTGATAGAATGTGTGACCCTGAGGTCAAGCCAGAGTCCATGCAGACTTGTCAGCAGCCAGAGTGTGCAGCCTGGCAGGCAGGTCCCTGGGGACAGGTATTTTGAACGATAAGATTCTTAACTGCATTCTTTCCCGCTTATCTGGAGAGGGGCATTCCAGTGGTGGGGTTTCACTACCAGGCTGTGTAGCCTGGCTTGCAGGGTCCCTCTGTGGCTCTGAGTTCAGCACGTGGGACTCAGCGGCCTGCAGTCCTGCAGTGTGTCCAGGATTCCCTTCCCCTGCTGGAGCTGATTACTCAGGTTACAACCCCACATGCAGGTTTTCACCCTGTTCTAAACTGCACACAAGTATTTAAACAAATTCACAACAGACGTGGCATCTGGCAGATACAATTCTCCCTGGAGTGAGCCTCTGTGGGTATGTGATCCTGTCTGCCAGCTGATTTGGAGCAAAGGGTCTGCGCTGATTTGGAAGGGATATTTTGGCTGCCAATATAAGGAATCCAAATCTCAGTTCTCATAAATAAGTGAGATTCTTCAAATGTGATTGGTTAGATCAAAGGGGTCCGGAATCATCATCATCGGGTTGAGAATCTTTTCCTAGTCTTCTAGAGTGTAATAGGTTCCACTGCCTTAGACTTCTACCATTTCAAAGGAGAGGGTGCATGTCCCCTGGGTCCAGTTTGCTCTTGGAATCCAGTCTTTCCTAATATAGAAGTGAGAGAGTGCTGTGTGCTATTTAAGCAGCACTCCGAGTTCCCTGTAGAAGTGGAACAGCTGTCTGCTGTCACTTATGCAATCTGGTGAAGAATGACTCCCTCCACCCTGACCAGCCACAGCCACCCCTGTTCCTTAGCCTCTGTCTCCATTTCCAAACTTGCAGGCAGTACGCAGCCAGCTTTACAACCGCGTCTTGGGCTTCCTCATTCTTACTGATAGTATTTTTAAAACGTCTCTTAACACATTTTTATCATTCCGTGTATGTGTGCGTATTAAAGAGAGTATGTGTGTGAGTGTGTGTGCTGTAGTGTACTTGTGGACATTACAGGACAACTTACAGAACTGTTCCTCACCATGGGGGTGCTAAGGACCCAACTCGTCTTCCTCTTGAAGGCAAGCACCTTTACCCTCTTTTCTGCTAGAATCTTCTGCTTTAGGGGACCCCCCAGTCCAGTGGCAAGTCATGTCTGAACAAAGGAGAAGAGCCCTTTTATCCTCTCTAATAGTGCTTCCTATTTGTTCAAATCTAGTTTCCAGACTAATGAAAAGATATTAACACACTTTGAGATCAATATCAAGACGTGATGTCACACCTTCTACAACTGACAGACCAATCTACTCTTCTCCCATCTCCCTTATAAGAGATTTGGCCTTTCTTTGATTGATCATGCAACATAGGCAAACCACTTAGTTTCTAGACCTTATTAAAGAGTCGTAAATATTCATACCAAAAAAAATTCCAAAATATGTGATAGCAAAGAGAAGAAAATCAAACACACTGTTGACTGTGCACAGCATTTTTTGTCTTTTGGCTTTGTTGTTGTTTATTTGTGTTTTTTTTTTTTCTTTTCACATTTTTAAACCGGGCAGTAGAATTATTATACTCTGCCTGTATTTTTGATTGAATAGAAACATGCAGGACATACAATTGACTGATTAAAAGGGAACAAATCAGTGGTATTCAGTATATTCATGTTCTATGACCTCAGTCTACTTTCAAACTATTTCCAGCACCCCAAAAGAAGGCCCATATACAATCCCATCCCCCTCTTCCTTAGTCTCTGGCAACCATCCATTTGCATTCTGGGTCTGTGGATTTGCAATATGCTGGACTTTTCATAAGGGTGGGTGGCTGTATGTAACACGTGGCCTCTGGCTGGCCTCATTAATGCATAAAGCTTTCTGAGCCCATCTGCACAGTAGCATGTACCAGCGCTCCTTCCTTTTCATTTCCAAATCATATTCCATTTTGTGAATGAGCATCTAAGATGGATATTTGGGTTCTTTTCACATTTTGGCTACTATGAATTTTGCTGGCATAAATGAACAAGTATTTATTTTAGTACCTAATGCCACTTACTTGGAATCTATTACCCAGGGATGTAATTCCTGGATCCTATAGTAATTCTGTGTTTTAGTTTTTAGCTTCCAAGTGGCTTTCCATGGAGGCTGTACCAATTTCCAGACCTCCCAGCAATATACAATAGATAAGCAATATACAATTTCTCTGTCATTGTCAACAGCCACTATTTTCCATTTTTGAAATTGTAGCCCTCCTACTGAGTGTAAAGTGCTGTCTCACTATGGTTTCTAGTTATCTTCCCCTAATAGAAAGAGATGCTGAGCAATTTGCCATGAGTTTGTCACTACTTAAATATCTTCTTTAGAGGAATGTCCATTCAAACTGCTTGTTCACTTAAAAAGATTATAATTCAGCACATTGGACCTGGGGCTGTAGCTCCATAGGTAGAGTGCTCGCCTTGCATGAACAAAGTCCTGGATTCCATCCCTAGCATCACAGACACTGAGCATGGTGGCACATTCCTATCATTTCAGTAATCAGGAGATGGAGGTAGGAGGATCAGAAGTTCAGGGTCAACCCTGATGATCACAGTGCAAGGCCATCCTGAGCTACATGAAACTCTGTCCAAAAAAGGGGAAGAGAAGGTTAAATAAACAGGTCTCTAAACTCCTTTAAAAATGTACCTTTTCCCATTTTTCACATGCTCCACCCAGTACCATTCCTGTTCCTGGTCTCATCCAATCGTTTAAAGGGCATGAAGCTGTGGATGATGTTACGTGAATTCTGTATATGTCCTGGCTACTGATTTTTAAAAATCAGATATATCCTTTACAAATATTTTCTACTATCTTCTTGGTTGCTTTTTACTCTGTTGATCATGTCCTTCGATGGACAGATGGTTTTCCATTCTGATGGGATGTAATTTATTTATTCTTTTGTTGTCTTTGCTTGTAGTATCATAGTGCACAAAGATTGTCAAACACAATATCACAAACGCCCTTTCTCTTTTGAGAGTTGAATAGTTGGAGCTATTGGCTTTAGGCGACTGATGCATTGTTAATTTTCTGTATATGAGGTGGAGTCTGGCTTCACACATGTGGGTAAACAGCTGTCCCTGCACTATTTGTTGAAGAGAGATTCTCTCTCTGTTAAAGAGTATTGGCACACCTGTCAAAAATCACTTGAGCAAAAATGTAGAAGATTTTGCCTGGGCTCAGAACTAGTCTCATGGCAGTCTGTATGCCAGCATGATCTCATTTCAATTCCTTTCAAAATTTTTGAGATTGGAAAATTCAAATCCTCCAATTTTCTTCTTCTTTTTCTATATTTGTTGATACTTGGAATCTTTTACCATTTTGCATGATCTTAAAGATAAGCTTTTCCATTCTTCACAAAAGTCATGTGATTTTTTCACTGGGTTTGAATGAACTCTACATCAGTTTGGGGAATGTTGGTATTTTTAGTCATATTTTCAGTGAACAAATAATCTTTCAATTTTATTCAGGCCTTCTAATTTCTTCTTTAGTCCTTTACAGATTTTATTGTAGAATTCTTTCACATTTATACCTGCATTTTTTCCTCTTGCTTTTTATTCTTTGGGATGTTACTATAAATGTGCTCACCTTCTTAATTTCCCTTTTGGTTATTTTTGATGATATATAGAAACACATCTTTTTTACTATTTTTAAAATAATAGATTTTTCTATTATTATTACTCAGTTGGTTCCTGAAACTGCTGGATTTGGGTGTTAGCTCTGGTGATTTCTCTGCAGGTTCTTTGGGATGTCAGTGTCTGTTGTGGTAACCCTGCAGACAGGCAAGGCTTGGCTTCTCTCTCCAATCTGCCTTTCACTTCTCCTGGCTTTTGTCTCTAGCTAGTCCTCCAGTGCGCTCCGGATAGCGGAGGAGATAGGAGACATCCTTTTCACATTCCTGACCTCAGGAGAAAGTCTCTTCCACTGAGTGTAAAGCACACAGGGGCTTTTAGGTACTTTCCACCATGATGAGGAAGTGCCCTCTTATTTGGTTGGTTTTGTGTGTGTGTGGGGGGGGGGGGGGTACATTTGCATGAAAAGTTGTTTTTGTTTTGTTTTGTTTTTTTAATTTGGCCAAGTGACTCCTTTTTATCAATTGATATGATCATAGGTCTTTTTTAGGTATTGTTTTCTTTTGTTTTATCTACTTACATGAATTATTTTTTTAAAGATTTATTTATTTATTATGTATACAGTGTTCTGTCTGCATGTGTGCCTGCAGGCCAGAAGAGGGCACTAGATCTCATTACAGATGGTTGTGAGCTACCATGTGGTTGCTGGGAATTGAACTCAGGACCTCTGGGAGAGCAGTTGGTGCTCTTAACCACTGAGCCATCTCTCCAGCCCGAATTACTTTTTAAATTGTATTCCTGTGCTAAATCCCATGTGACTATGACCCATAGTATGTCACAGGTTTTGATTTCTAGTGTTTTCTTGAAAAGCTTTGCATCTTTATTTACAAAAGATTTTTGTCCATATACTGCTCCCCCCTTGCTTTTGATATTAAGATCATGCTGGCCCTGTGGGATAAATTATCAAGAGATAATTGAGAGTTGCATCAACATTCTTTCCCAAAATGCTCTTTGCAATATTTTTTAAATAAGAGACAAGATATTTGCTTCTTGCATATTTAGATGTTGACCTTGTGGGAAATAATTCCTCCTAAATATTTTGGAAGTGTTTGAAAGGACTGATGTTAACCTTTAAATATTTAGTAGCATTTACTTGTACTTTATTAGGAATTTTTTATAATTGAGTCATTCTCTTTTGGTAGATATATTCATATATTTATATCTTCTCTTTCTTTTGGTAGTGGGGATTGAACCTAGGATCTCATGCATGCCAATCATGTGCTTTCCCACTGAGCCACACCTCTGCTCCTGCTCCTTTGTTATTTTGTTTAATTCTGTAACCCATTCACATCTACTCTGTATGTATTACTTCCTTTCTTTGTCTTTGGGATTTAGCTTGCTCTTCTTTTTGTTCCTTAACAAAGTTAGGTTATTTTTTATTTCTTTTAATTTACTGATAATTTTATACAGTATGTTTTTTCTCATATTCTTTCCCATCCCTTAACTCTTTACAAATCCTCCCGATCCCTACTCACACAACATCATGTCCTTTCTCTCTCTTAAAAAAAAAAAAGGAGATGCCGGATGGTGGCGCATGCCTTTAATCCCAGCATTGGGGAGGCAGAGCCAGGCAGATCTTTGTGAGTTTGAGGCCAGCTTGGTCTACAGGGCAGGCACCAAAACTCCACAGAGAAACCCTGTCTTAAAAGATGAAAGGAAGGAAGGAAGGGAGGAAGGGAGGGAGGGAGGGAGGGAGGAAGGAAGGAAGGAAGGAAGGAAGGAAGGGAGGAAGGAAGGAAGGAAAGAAGGAAAGAAAGAAGGGGCCACTAAAAACCATGAAGTCTGATTCATGTTGGTCATCTACTCCTGATTAGGCTGCCTTGGAGTGTGATGATATACCAGTGTTACTCCATTGAAGAAAACTGAATTTAAACAAAGTAACTACATAATAGGGGATAATACCCCATCTAGACACCAAATGCTACCAAATAAAAACCCCAGTACCAGGAATGGGTTACATCTTTTTGAGTCGTTGGCCAAAGTGATCCCATAGACATGCCCCTACCCCCCCCCCCACCACAATACTACAGGCTATATTGCTAATGCTACTGGTTACCTTCCACAACTTGATGGTCTGGTTGCTGAAGTTGGGCTGTGGTTGTGAAGCCTTTCTTAATCTATACAGCGTTTGTAGTGATACATTTCCCGATGACCACTGCTTCGCCATGTCTTCTAGTTCTAGACTGCCTCTTTCACCTTTCTCTCCCGTGTTGTCTAATATCTCTGTGATTTGTTCTCTGACATATTGCTTAAGAGTTTCTCAATTCCCACACATTGGCGAACTTTCCAGGTTGGCTTCTGTTACTGCCCCATTCTGTTGTTGTCAGAGAAGACACATTACAATGTCATCTTTTAGATGGACTCATACTTGTTGGGTGGCCTCCCTTGTGGCCTCTCTTGGAACAACGTCTCATGCACATTGATATGAATCCACAACATGGTTGGAAGAGCAAAGGTGTTGTGCTACCTTGTTACCCAGTTTGGCAGCTTCTTTCTTCAGTAGGTTCTCATCTACCTACTGCAAGGTTCGAAAGTTACTGTCATTAAATCTCCAGCCCATCAATAGTGGACCTTTAGCAGTTGTTGCCGGCTTAGTGAGCTCTTCAGTGTAGGGAATGATTCCACATCTTTGGCTGTCTTACCCATCACACCCCCATCCCCATGCCTTCCTTGGCCTGGAATTCTGGCAGTGTGCCTTACAGCAACCGTATCAATCTCTGTATTACTTATATGCTGTGATATATTTAACTAACTTTTGACTGTCACATGGGTCCTTTCCAATATCTTGTCTCGTTCTTGTAAATGATACTGCAAAGAGTGTCCTATGCAGAAACATTGGTACAACTTTCAATTACTTCCTGAGAATTCTGTCCCAGAAGTTGAAGATCACAGAGGTCTCTGCTAAACACCTGTGTTGACCAGGGTACTCTAGTAGGTAGAGTGTGAAGAGCATGAAAATTATGGTTATGCTTCTCTCCCGCTTGGTGCTCACAGTCAAGGAGTTGTACCCTGACAAGTGTAATTCCAGAAGCATACAGAAATCATGCTAAATGTCATTATAATTGGCCGGTGGAAATTGTGGGAAGCAAGATTGCATAGTTTTACCTAATCTCTGGGTGTCAGCCCTCAGGTCCACTCTGATAGAAGGACTTTTCTCTCACAGAATATTATGGGATGAGTACATGAAAGACCAGGTTTGGTGAAATTTTGTTTTATTTCATTTCTCCAGTGCAGTGTCACTTGTGGACAGGGATACCAACTAAGGGCAGTGAAGTGCGTCATTGGGACTTACATGTCAGTGGTAGATGACAATGTCTGTAACGCAGCAACTAGGCCGACCGATACCCAGGTGAGTCCCATTTCAACTCAGCTACTGGCTTTGGGCAGCAAAGGGCCAAAATGTCTCACTGATTCAGACAAAACCAAAACATTTTAATAGAGAAATCTGTATGTAGAACACCTGGGGTGTTAAATTATCTGGAAATTACTTATTTTCTACATTTAGAATCTAACTTTTTTCCTGATTTTGTCTTGTTTATTTGTTTAAGTATCTGTAGATTAGCACTTCATTCTTGTTGGATAGCAAATATTAGACAGTCTTATCTTGAATTGTCTTGAATATCTTACATTATTTATTTGAATACTCCAGTGTTTAGACATAAGTGTAAGAAGTGTGTGCTGCTCAGAGGAGTTTGGAGCAGGACCCAACAGCAACTTCAGAGAAGCCTAGTGAGAGGGAGGCTGCATGTGGCCACTCTTAAAACTGGAAAGTAGTGGGGAGAAGGAGAGCTGCTAAGTCCTCAGAACTCACCACATAGGATTTTACTAGATGTCACCTGTGCTCACAAAGTCATTGACTGTATGTGCCTGCGGTGTGCCGCTGAGAGCATCTCCTCAGCACTTTGTCAAGGTCAAGTGCATAGCTTGGAAACTGGCATGGGGAGAGAGGTACCAGCAGGGGCTCTAACTTCAGCTTCGATTACTGGTTGTCAGTGGTTTCCTACCTAGGAAAGCGATGGAGAAACTTTAATAGTTTGACATTGTTTCACTATGAACAACACCCAGAAGTGAATGTTGGAAGATTATTACCTGGTTCTGCAAAGAATTTTTCTTCAGGAAAGTCTCAGGCAGCCCAGCCTAGCTTCATTCTTTGTAGCCAAAGACAATCTTGAACTTCTGGTTCTACCTCCTGAGTCATGAGATTCCAGACATGTGCCACCCTGGTTTAAGCAGTCCTGCATATTGAACCTAGGATTTCATGCATGCTAGCAAGGACTCTACCCACTAAGCTACATCCCCACCCTCACCTCAAAGAGATCTTCCAAGGTGGTGCTTGGTGAGTAAAGTTGTAAAAACCATCTACAATTCATTTTCACCTTCCTCCTAAACACCCAAACATTATGATTCAGTAACACATTTCAACTATATTTTTTGGCAATTATAGTCAGCCTTTGGCAATAGATTCAGAAGTTGAAAAAAAATCAATAAAAGTCTTATTAGCATTAATTGGCTATATGAAATTTGAGTTAATTATGGGTTTTAATGTCATTTGTAAATTTTTTGCTATATATCATTTATCAACTCAGTAAAATTTCTAAATATGCACACAAATACAATTATCTATATGTAATGTCTGTGTGTGCAAACACACACATGTATACATGTACACAGGCATGCACGCATATATGCATGAATTTTTTCCCTCATGAAAATATACTACCTCACAAGCTCACTGTTCTGTGCATTCCTTAATCTTGGTATCATTTATGACAAGAGAAGATTTGAATTTTCCTATCAGATTTGATAACTACTAAAGACAGATTTGGGCCAAGACTGTACTCAGAACTCATGTTTTGAGAAAGGCCTTGTATAGCCAACCGACTGCCTCTGTGCTGAGCACCCTCAGTTGGGAGCGTGTTACCATGTGTCATTTCTGAATGAAGAATCACAAGGGGTGAATATGGTGATGTTGATCATATTATTGTTGGTGATCAATTAACCTAACAAGTACTGTACCTGTATAAACTTGGTTTTATCATTTTATTAAAATGTTCAAAAATGACATGGTGATGGAGGAAGGGAATTGGCTCAGTTGGGAAAATTCTTGCTGCGCAATCATGAGAACTTGAGTTCAGTTCCCCAGTACCCCTCCAAAAGCTGGCCATAATGGTGTGTATCTGTAACCCTGAGGTAGGAGGCAGAGATAGGTGTATCCAGCAAGCACAGCCAATCAGTGAACTTCCCATTGTCTGAGAGATCCTGTCTCTAAAATTAAGGTACAGAGTGATTAAGGAAAATACCCAGTAAACCCCTTCTGGGCTCCACATGTTCACATGTACACACACACACACACACACACACACACACACACACACACACACCACATTGTCATTAGGCCCAAGACAATGTCAGTCCTTACATCAAGTGAAAACTTACCAATTTCCTTAGAGATTGAAAATAGGATTTCTCACTCTCATTCAGGAGTGTCCATTTGTCTGTAGACCCCATGGCCGAAGCCTATGGATACATTACTTGCTTTCTGCAAAAGTCCCCTGGGACTCTCTTTGGAGCACAAAGGAAAATGCCAGGCATGGAGCAGCGCAGTAGAATTTTCACACCATATGTAAAGTTTTAAGGCAAGGAAACACCAGTGACCTTCAGTCTCAGGCCACAGCACTTTTGCTCCAGGTCAGCTGACTCTTGGGCCTTTGATAACTATGTATCAAATCAAGGAGCTGTGGGCAGCTCCTGAGGCTGGGAGTGACTATAAACAGGTGTGCTCTTTTGTTCTCCACTCTGTAAAAAAGAGACTAGTATCCATCCACAGATGATTGAGTTCACTACAGCAAGTCTCTCTGAGTGACTGACTGAGGGGCATTATGTGAATTCCCCCCAGTGGCCTATAAAAAATTCCTTTTGTATCTAAGGTTGACCTTCAGGACCCTGGGTGTTATCTTTAGGTTCCCTGGGAAAACAAGTTCATGATTAGCAAGTTTTGATTAGAAAACTACCTGAAATGTGAGAACACAATTTAGCCTTGAGAATTTTCAAACATTAACAGTTAGTAATTTTTAAATGATATCCTGCTTTTTCCAGACATGCACACTCCTTCACAATGTTCCCTCTTTTTCTATGAGCAGGTGAATAAACAGGTCTTTAACGATCATTAAATAGACCCTGCCCTGTGGTAAGGCATCCATAAAATGATTCAGCTTGTATCCCTCTTTGCCATTGAAGAGACTGGGGCTAAGAGAGGTCATGGGACTTGCAGAAACAGGCACAAATCAGAGTACTTAGATTTCTTGGTGTGGTGTGCTTTCTTACCATGACTGTGTATCTATAAACACGGGTTGCCTTGAAGGTAAATGTCTTCTCCTTTCACATCTAGGACTGTGAACTATCATCTTGTCATCCTCCCCTGTTGGGCCCGGAACCAAGGAGAAATGCACACAGTGTGCCCAGAACCCAATGGCGATTTGGGTCTTGGACTCCAGTAAGAAACAGACTGGGAGAAAAGCGGGGAGGTGTGCGGAGGAGACAGCTGTTCTCTGACATGGCTATAGAAAGGGGGCTAAGGACTGATAAGAAACAGCACTAAGTGAAAAACACCCAAGAAGCCATTTCCAATGACATGTCTGTGTCCTTTCACTCCAACACCCAGTGCTCAGCCACTTGTGGAAAAGGGACCCGGATGAGATATGTCAGCTGTCGAGACGAGGATGGTTCTGTGGCTGACGAGAGTGCCTGTGCTACCTTGCCTAAACCAGTAGCCAAGGAAGAATGTTCTGTGACACCCTGTGGACAGTGGAAGGCTCTAGACTGGAGCTCTGTAAGCGTGGATTTTGTGGGGTTGGGCAGGATTGGAAGATGAGGGAGAATAAGGAGTTGAAGGGTCCATATTATATGAATGGGTTATATTTCAGACTTGGACTTGAGATTTAAATTAGCCTGTTCCATATATGTATCTAGCTAAGTATAAAAGAAATCTTAGTCAACTGTGCAAGGAATGCACATTTAAAAATATGTGTATCAGTATACTGTCTGCTCAAGTGCCTCTCCTGCTGGGCTGATTGCAAATCTCCATCTGCAGAGCTCCGTCGGTGTGTAGTAGACTTACCTAGCCCAAATAATGGCAAGGAGAGGAAGATGGCTGAGGTTCTCTGACTTTGAGTCTGATTGCCCATGCATCCTGTGATCCCTCAAAGGCAGGTGTCCCTTGGTTCCCTTCCAGGACTGCCATGGGGACCTTCTCACAGTCCCATGAGCCCAGTCTTCTAAGCATACAAGTACCATCTGTGTAGGCTCTTCTCAAAGCAGATGAACCTTCTCTTCAGGCAACTTCTGTTCTCAGCCCTTCGTCACGCCCAGAATCTAGGAAGTAGCTTAGGTTGGGTGAACAAGGAGGCTGAGGAAGCATAAGATTAGTTAGTGTTGCAGAAAATTTCAAAATTTGTATATGAGACATGGAGTCACAGAGCTACGGAGAAACCTAGGCTTAGTCATTTATCGGTTGCCTGGTTTTAAGCAATTTAAAGTCTTTAAACTCATTTTTCCTCTGCTCTTAAAAGAACAGGCTGAGGAGATGGGTCAGTGGGGAAGAGCACTCTGTGCCAGTATGAGAATCTAAGTGTAAATTCCCAGCCCCCATGTAAAAACTGGGCATGCGGGCATGCTAGTAAACTCAGTGCTTGGGAGCAGAGAGAAGAAGACCCCAGTGACTCCCCAGAACTCACTGGCTAGGCAGTCTATCTGAAAATGGAGAGCTGCTGGTTTATGAGAGACACTGTCCCCAGGGGATACGACAAGGGGTTATAGGTGAACAACACTGGTCATTTTCCTCTGGCCTGTACAAACACACGCACACCAACACACATACATATACCAGACAAATGCACATACACATGCAAATAAAATTGAATAGGTGAATATAAAATTTATTTAAAAAAA
Source organism: Onychomys torridus (assembly GCF_903995425.1). Taxonomy (NCBI): domain Eukaryota; kingdom Metazoa; phylum Chordata; class Mammalia; order Rodentia; family Cricetidae; genus Onychomys; species Onychomys torridus. The sequence continues at coordinate 82,956,036 of NC_050445.1, read as the reverse complement.
CAAATGAGATGAACACCCATTTTATGACATTGTTATGACTGAGATTGGTATATGTTGAATACTTGACGGAAAAATAAGTACTCAACAAATGACAAAGAAAAATCTCACTTTTATGTATAAAGTGGGGGAGAAAAGCATAACACTATCTGTGTGGTGCCACAGGCACTATCGAAGACAAGAAGCCCCTGAGATGGGAGGTTCTTGGCTTGTTCAAGAAGCTCTAAGTGCAGTATATGGAGAATGAGAGAACAGATGAGGAGGTACCCAGAGGCTCCATAACCAAGTGCCTAGCAAAGCAACAACAAGGAGTTTGAATGGTATTTTAAGTGAGCTGGGAAGTCACCAGATGGATGCATGAATTCAGTGGTAATGGGTGGCATTTTGTCACACGGGCAAACAACACATATGTAAAGCATGTTGAGTCCTAAGCAGAAGTCCAGCTGATAACGATTCTATTAATCCTGACAAGGGAAGGTTATGCCTTCCTTGGACAAGAGAAGTGAAGGTAGAAACAGATGTGGCGGGGATCTGGATGTATCTGGAATGCTACATTGACAGCATTTCTTGGCAAAAGAGATATTAGATGGGAACAAGAGACAGCAGTCAAGGATGATTCTAAGACTTTAAGCTGGGCACCTGGGAAAATGTCCCACCACCTGAAGAAACATATATTCAAGAATGTAACTCAGACTCCCAAATGATAGCCCCTTTTTCTCTCTGAATATTCAACATAGTGTTCCGTGACTTGTGGGCAAGGCAAGGCAACCCGACAAGTGGTGTGTATCAACTACAGCGGCCACGTGATTGATCAGAGTGAGTGTGACCCAGATTATATTCCGGAGACTGACCAGGACTGTTCCATGTCATCATGCCCTCAATGGAACCCAAGCACTGGCTTTACTTACCCATTTCAAAACGAGGACTTCCACCCCCGGAGTGACAGCCCTAGCCGCACCCATGTGCTTGGAGGAAACCAGTGGAGAACTGGCCCCTGGGGAGCAGTGAGTATCCGCTCTGCCTGCTTCTCTCCTACTTGAGCAGTGCCCTGAGGGAAACAGACTAGAATTTCTTCTGAAGAAATTTGCCTTTGAAAGATTATTGACACACATTTGCAGTCAAGCTGGGCGAATACAATGGCTTCATTGCAGTCCCAGTGAAGAGCGCCTTTGTAGTTGGAGGAGGGGGTGTCACTTCTGGGTGACAGTCTGCATGGTTGAACTGGGGGGGGGGGGCAGAGTATACCCAGAGGAGAGGGGGCAGAGAAACTTTTCTGAAGAGGAATTCTTTTTTCTTTCTCTCCTTTTTGGATGCTTATTTATTTGTGCATGTGTGTGCCGCGGCATGATTGTGAAAATCAGAGCGTAGCTAGCTGGGGCTGGTTCTCTCCTTCCTCTGGGCTTAAGGATTGAACTCAAGGTGTCAGGTATATGTATGTGTGTTGGTGTGCATATGTTTGTACAGGCCAGAGGAGGATGACCAGTGTTGTTCACCTATAGCCCCTCGTCTTATCCCAGACTGAAAGGGAGTTCTTAATGGAGGCAGGTGGACTTTCCCCTGCGAACCTCAGTTTCGTGTCTGTAAGAGAAGGACAATGTTGTCTTGCTTTCTCTAGTTTCCCAGTGAAAGGAGATGATTCCAGAATTGCTTGGTGGTTCAACAGCTCCAGGATGAAGGCCAGCAACGACTGGCTGTTGTCTTTAACACAGTCCTTATTACTGTCCTTTCAACTACGAAAAGCCTTGAAAAAGATGTCAAAAGAAAAAAATGCACTTGGATGCTTTGAACTGTTAATAATTTTTCAAAATTGCATTGTGGAATACTGAAACACGGGAGGCATTCCCGAGGAGAAGGGTGACAACAGATTGGCTAGCCATGTCAGTAGAGGGGGTGTGCTGACCACTCGGGGGTCTTGTTACCTTTTTACGTTCAGTCTTCTTCCCGCACTGCTAATTGTCTTCACTTATTTCTGGGCTAAAAGGAATTCGATGTCTGCCGCTCCCCACAGTGAGTGTAAATGCAGTGGAAATACTGGCTGTGAGTGCTGATTGGATTCTGTGTTTGGACCCCTCAGTGTGGCGCTGGGCTTGGTGTGAGCCAGCCCCTTCTCCTCCTCTCCTGTTTCCTGCAAGTCTCTCACTTAGGAAAGCTTCTGGTTCTAAAAACTGAAGGATGATGGGGAGAGTGTGTCATGGTCTTTCCTGGTTGAAAAAAAAAAAAAGTCTGAATTCACATGTGCATATTTTGGTGATGTTATAAAAGTTTTGTTGTTTGGTTTGGAGTGTGGTTTTGTTTCATGGTTTAGTACTGTCTCATTTAAGTCCATTTATAGGGAAGATATATTTCTTTCAGGTTGAATGACTCTGAGGCAGAGTCCCCAATCAATGAGGCTTAGTTGGAGAAGATTGCATTGCTTTGGAGACTCAATGAGTATAAGCTTGCCAGTTTTACAACAAGGGCCATAATGAGAGTGCTGGAAAATGCACTAGCTTAAGGAGGTAAAGAATTTCTGGAAAGAGAAACACTCTACCTGTAGATTCAGAGGAGAGCTATGAGAAGTATGTGTGGGAACCAACTAAAATGCAAACAACAGCCATTCAAGAACATTCCACTGAAATGGCCTGAAGAGAAAATTGTGGAGATGGAGTTCAGTTGAGTTCGTTGAGGAAGTGAGGATCAAATAAAATAAGCCTTACTATCATCAGCCACTGAAATAGAGGGTCTTGTAAAGAGGGGGAGACGGGACTAGTCACCTCCTAGGAAGTAATGTCTAAATGACATTCTGTGGTACCTTTATGGACACACTGAATGAGTTCATACAGAAGCTAGATTTCCACAACTGGCAATTCACTAAGTTCATGAGTTAACCTCTGTGTTCAAAGAGACTCAAGCATTGGTTCTAAAGGAGCTCTTAACATGTTAAAAAAAAAAAAAAATGCCCACAAACTACAGTGTCTCTCGACACTTCTGTGCCTCTCAGAAATGAGGACAAGACACAGGAGGGCAATGAACAGGGTTGCACAGAGGACTCTATAAACATTGTCACTCATTGGGGCTGCATACCTACTGACGGCCTGGGGAATGTAAGAAGCCCATCTTTACCATCCAGTCATTTGCATGTGTGTACAAAATGAACAACCCCACCTTGGGGAAGGCCCCAGTTTCTTCACACACACACACACACACACACACACACACACACACACACACACACCGCTCCCTTTCTCCATTGTGTATGAAGACTTGAAAGCAGTCTCGGTCATTTGCCACTGACCTTTCAGCCAGCTGGCTTATGTGTGGTGCTGAGGATAAATCTGCTGTTGTGTGTGCTTAGTGTTCTAGTACCTGTGCCGGAGGGTCCCAGAGGCGAGTTGTGGTGTGTCAGGATGAAAACGGATACATGGCCAGTGATTGTGTAGAGAGAATCAAACCTGATGAGCAAAGAGCCTGTGAATCTGGCCCATGTCCCCAATGGGCTTACGGCAGCTGGGGAGAGGTAAGAGCAAACCATCGGTCTGTCTATCCTTTGTTGATTGGCTGCTATTGTTTAATATTTTATTTTTCAGAACTAGATCTAGGAGGAGTGTCTAGACCTTGGATTCCCTGGGAGATTTCTATTAGTTCTATCCTGCTTCTTAAATGTACTTACTGCTAACAAGAGCAGCTTGACTACGTAGGAGGTGGAGAATGAGGAAAAACTGTACATAAATCTAGGTCTAAGTTGTTTATTAGTTACCCTCTGATAGTTAAGAAATGAATGCTTCTAAGGATGGAAATCATATGTTAAAGTAGCTATGGGAGTCTTGCCATTTCTGGTATAGTTTTGGGTGCACTCTTTCCCATGGCAGAGTGCATTCCAGGATTTCAAATTCCTCACAAAACCAGAATGGGTGTTCTTCCTGTCACAGATACATTCAATGAATGACGAGCTGTATCTCCTGTTCTCCAGTTGTGATTGCTTTGCCTGACAAGCAGTAACACGGTGATTGGAGAGCATAGAAACAGGTCCATTTCCTGGCTATGTTTTTGTTTTGTTTTGCTTTTTAAGATCTAATTACACCATTTTCCCCCTTCCCTTTCCTCTTTACTCCAGGCCTTCCCATGCATTTCCTGGTTCTCTCTCAAATTCACGCTCTCTGTTTCTTTTATATATATTATATATGCATTTAATAACCCTAAATATGTAAATACAACCTGCTTGCTCCATACATTATTACTTGTATGTATACGATTTCAGGGATGTTCACTTGCTATCGGATAACAAATTTGGGTGCTCGACCCTGGGAAAAACTGTTTCTCCTGCTCTCCACATTCATTGGCTGCCTACAGTTCTTTGTTAAGGTCTCGTGAGATTTCCCTTTCATGTCATATTGTCTGTTGGTGCCATCCTTGTTCAGGGCTTGTTGAGGCAGCCATGTTGATGGAATTTCATAAGCATAGCTTCTCTGACATTTCTATGAGATAAAATCTCACAGCAAACATCCTGTTCTTCTATCTGCTACAATCTTTTCATAACTCTTCCTCGCTGATCCTTGAGCCCTCGATGCATGAGTTGGGTTGTTGCTGTATCAGTTAGGACTGGGTACCACATAGCCACTTGTTCTCTGCATTTTGATTGGTTGTGGTTACAAAGAGATATTTCTCCGGTGGTGGTGAGTATAAGAATGAATATTGCTGGGCGGTGGTGGTGCACACCTTTAATCCCAGCACTCAGGAGGCAGAGGCGGGCAGATCGCTGTGAGTTCGAGGCCAGCCTGGGCTACCAAGTGAGTTCCAGAAAAAGGCGCAAAGCTACACAGAGAAACCCTGTCTTGAAAAACCAAAAGAAAGAAAGAAAGAAAGAAAGAAAGAAAGAAAGAAAGAAAGAAAGAAAGAAAGAAAGAAAGAATTAGTGAAATCAACAAATCCCTACTCATCAGGACAGAACGACTATTTTTAAAATTTGCAATTGCAAAAAATAAGCAAGACAGTTGGTAGCCAGTGAAAAACAGAGAAGACACTGGCTGTACCAAGCTTTCAATATAGGATACATTCTAAAAACTCTTTTAAAGATCCAAGACAAGTCTCAGATTCAAAATCACTTCTGTTTCCTGTTTCATTTTCTACAGATTGTTCAACCAGGAATCCTGCTCTTGGATTTCTTCCAAAGAAATATGACTATGTTGATATGTCATCTGATGTAATTATTGCAATAAATGACTCTTCTATTAAAAAAAGAACAAATATTTAGAATGAAGTTAAAAGTTATGTTGGTTTAGTGAAGTGGTTAGGTTCTCCTCCAAGAGCACAGACTGATTAGCCTCAGGTAGCTGGTTGTGTTTCGGGTACTATACAGGATTTCCTTCGTATTGAACAGACCTTAAGTCAAGTTAGAGATCTGGTGGTTACCACCAAGGTATGCATGCCACTGCTACACCCTTAGGGATATTGTCATGCTGGATATCTTTTAGTACATAAGCGTCGTAGCTGGGTAGGACCATCGGTCACTTTCCTCCTTTGGAAGGTTGCATGACACCTTCTGGTACCATGGAAGCTGGTCCTCAGGGAGGAGGCTTTGAGGTCAGTCAACCCAGCTCGGATCCTCTGGATCCTGTTTCTGAAGTACATGGGGTTTTCAGCCCATGTACTCATCTTCCATCTCTGGGAGGCAACCAAGGGCGACAGCAATAGCCTATATTTTGATATATGTAACTATAAATGCATATGTATATGTATACACAGCATTGTCAGCCAGACAATATATGCAACTGTATATATATATACATAATGTCAGGTAGATTCCTTATGACTTTTCCAGACATGTCTACTTTATTTTACCTTCCTCTCCACTTCCTTATCTCCTTCCCCTCTCCCTAGTTAAAGAGTCCCCTTTGTTCCCATTTCCTCTTCAAATCACTGTACACTGTTATTCCCCTCTCTACTGCTTCACCCTACCCCGCCCCCAACCCCTGGTCCCTTCTAAGAAACACAGAGAAGAGAGAGAGCAAATGACAGTTGTCTCTCTGGGTCTGGCTCACATTTTTCAATGTGATCTTTTCTAGTTTCATCCATTTACCTGAAAGTTTCATGATTTAATTTTTCTTCCTGTGGAAGGACTTTCAGGTTGTTTACATCGCCTACTATTGTGAATAGAGCTGCAATGAACACCACGGAGGGAGTGTCTGAGGAGTAGGATGGCCAGTCCTTTGGGCACATGGCAAGGAGTGGTATAGCTGGGTCATGTGGTAGATTTCTTTTTAGTTTTTTGAGGCTTCTTCATGCTGCTTTTCATCTGGACCAGTTTGCAATCCCACCAGCAGTGAGGGAGAGCTCCCTTTTCCCCAAATCCCTCCAGCATTTGTCGTCAGTTGCTTTATTGATGTTTGCCATTCTGACTGGGAAATGAAATCTCAGCCTTGTTTTGATTCTCATTTCTGTAATTGTTAGGGATGGCGCACTTGGTTGAGATATTTCATAGCCATCTCTCTCTCTCTCTCTCTCTCTCTCTCTCTCTCTCTCTCTCTCTCTCTCTCGCTCAAGAACTCTCTGTTCAAATCCCAAGCCAATTTTTTTTTAAAGTGGGCCATTTCAACTTTTTTCTTTTTTGTAATTTAAGTTCTTTGTGTACTATAGATATTAATTTTCTGTATAGCTGGCCAAGATTCTTTCCACTCTGAGGGACTCCTCGTCACTTGGCTGGTTGTTTCCTTAGCTGTACAGAGCTGTTTAGTTTTATGAGTTCTCACCTGCCAGTTCTTGGCCTCAATTTCTGGGCAAATCGGGTCTTATTCAGAAAACCCTTCTGTACACCTGTATCCTGTACCTATTGCCTATTGCTTTTGATACTTCTTGGTCACTTCTATGCTTTAGGTTTCACAAATAGGACTTTGATCCATTTGGAGGTAGTTTTTGTGCAAGATGATAGATATGGGTCTACTTTCACTTTTTTTCCATTTTTTTCATTTCCCCAGCATCATTTGTTGAAGATGCTTTCTTTTCTCTAGTATATATATTTGGGATCTTTGAAACTATTATATATAGATGGCTGTAGTTAAGTGTACTCATATTTAGGTATTCAGTTTTTTCCATTGGTCCATATGTCTGTTTTTGCATCAGTAAGTACCTCTGTCCCCGTGTTTGTTTGTTTGTTTTCTTGTAAATTTGACCCAAGCTAGAGTTATCTGAGAAAAGGGAATTGAGAACATGCCTTAAAAAGACTGTTCCATGGGCAAGCATGTGGGGCATTTTCTTAATTAGTAATTGATGTTGGAGGGCCCAGACAATTGTAAGTAGAACCATTCCTGGGCAGATGGTTCTGGGCTATATAAGAAAGCAAGTTAAGTAAGCCATAGAGAGCAAGCCATGGCTTCTGCATCAGTTCCTGCCTCCAGGTTCCTGTCCTGCATGAGTTCCTGTCCTGACTTCCCTCAGGAAGACAGAGTTGTTCTGTCTTGACTATTTACCAAATAAAGCCTGAAAATTAACACCTGGGAGTCTACAGCATGAAGAGGAAGAAAAAAGACACAGGAGATGATGGGCTCTTTAGTCCACATTCTTGTGTCTCATCATTTCATACGCATAACCTAGAAGTCACAGGCAGCTGACCCAGGAATTTTTGTTGACTTTCACTGATGTCATTCTGGGCAGTGATGCTGAGGAAGGAGGGAAGAGGGGCTTTGAGACTCCTGTGATGTGAGTCTTCCAAACACACTGCAGTTTTGTCCTGTGGGATCCATAATTAGGTTTCTGTAGTTGGATCCAAGCCAGGTGAGTCCATGCCTTTGCTGGAATGCTTTCAGTTATCATAGACTGATCCCTCCAAGTGTTGTGGGAGAGCCGGCCTTGACGCAGCAGGGAAACTCAATGTCTGTGTTCCTGGATATGAGTGCGGCAGCACTGTCCAAGTATACAATTTGTTCCTGCTCACAAATGTGAATTCTGCCAAGAGTCAGAACTTCAGCTAGCATTCATTCCCATCATGCTGTATATTCTTCCTGAGGACAGTTGTACTTGTCCTGAGGTTTGAAGATAGAGTTAAACAGTTGAGCATCATAATTGGAATAAGAAAATCAGCAAAGGGCCATCCATGACAGCTTCACAGAAGTTGCCAGAATGTGTGGGTTTGTGTAAAACTCAGTCCTTGGATTAAATCCTCAGCAACATTTAAAAATAAAACTTGAAGTTGGGCCTGGCTGCTCATTTCAATAATCCCAGCATCCAGGAGGCTAAGATAGGAGGTCAGTCTGGATTACAGTGAGTTCCAGACTATTCTAGACTACACAGTGAACTTTGTCTCAAAACAAAAACAAACAAAAAACAAAGAAAGAAATTACCAACTACCAAAAAATAAAATAAAACAGGCCAAGTCATTATCTCTTTTATTCAATGTTGAGTAGTTTCTGGTTATTTTGTTTTATTTATTTACTGGTTTTTGCATGCCTCAAAGAATTTTGTCTTAGCTACTGGTTAATGGATCAAGAGTGATTAACTTCCCAACCTTCATTTTATATATGGGGCAAGTAAATGTGTTCTCAACCTGATGAGGTGAGCTCTATATTAAAAACAAAAACAAAACAAAACAAAAAACAGTTCTTATTACAATAAAGGAAGCCCTCACTGAGGGATACTTCATATTCACAGGAACCACGGTCCATTGGCTGTATCATTGTTGGCAATTTGCCTTGGCTCTGTCTGTCAGACTTAGGCTGCCCAATGCCGTAATAAAGCGTAGCCAAGGAAAGTTTCCTGTGGGGAAATAGACTTTGCCATGTGCTATTCACACAAAATCATTGGAGCGTCCTTTGTCCCTCTTCCAGTGTACCAAGCGGTGTGGCGGAGGCATGCGGACGAGACTGGTGGTCTGTCAGCGGGCCAACGGTGACCGGTTCCCAGATTTGAGCTGTGAAGTGCTTGACAAGCCTCCGGACCGTGAGCAGTGCAACACACAGGCCTGCCCACAAGACGCCGCATGGAGTACTGGCCCTTGGAGCTCGGTACGGCCCTAATGCTTCATGTTTGCTACCCAAATTCTCAGACAATGCTATGAGTATTCTGGGGCATGCCTTCCTAGCCAAGGACTGTCACACCCATGAAAGCACCCTCAATACTGTGCTCTGCAAGCCCTGTTACTTTCTCCCTGTTACAGCACGGTAGAATTAACACTATGGCACTGCCAAAGTAACTTTACAGAACACAAATACCTCATGCAGGAATGGTGCCCAGAAGTAGCGTCCTTTGCCTAGAAGAGCTGTATGTATGTACATTGATAGTGATTTAGAGAACTAGCTCAAAAGGAGCCAGTCTTTGCTTTCTAGGCTGTGGTAGCTCTGGCTATTGGAACAAGGTTCCTGCTTATTGAGGCTAGTGCAATTTTTTTTCTTCAACTACTAACATTTGCTTCTGTGAGCCTTGGATATACATATCTTTGCACAATCAGCATAAAGTCTATACCCACCAATAGAGGAGTCATGTTGGAAATATAGGTGACCAGCAGTGTAATAAGTGACCCATCACCTTCTGAGGTATCTGGAATCTCTTCCCTGTCCCCAGACAGGAAGTCCGTCTGAGACAAGCTTTTCCATTGCTCCTTGTTTTCCTTAGCCAGCAGCTGACATGGCAAGGCAGGTTTTGCCACTATAAATACTATACAAATTTCTAGGGCAGCTCTTAGCAAACAGATGGATTAACAGAGTCAACACAGTACATTGGCTAAGCTGTGACAAAATTTATGGAGCCAATAGATCTGGCGTATCTAAGTACAGTACATATTCCTATAAGCACATTAATCACAATGAAGCTGAAATCAGTATTGTATGAAGTCATTTCCAGAAGCCCCATTCTTATTCAGTCTTGTCTTGGAAGGTCTTACTCATTCCTAGTGCCAGGTGAAGAGCAGATTAACTAAGTAGCATGACTGACAACCCACTGATGCTCTCAAAGTCGAGGGTTCCGGCATCGGTGGCTGAATCTGCAGGCTTGGTTCTGTGACCCAGTCAGTTGTAAGGTTTTTGCACACAGCGGAGACTAGAACTCAGACTGTGCTCTTTAGCTAGTATGTGGGCTTTTATTCCAGAGTGTAAGAAAAGGTACGGTGTCACATCTATGGTTCTCTGGGGATATTTTGTCTTCAACACTGGCACCTTTTCCAGATGAATGCTTTGAAGAAGGTTTGAAGTAACATTAGGACAGACAGAATGTTCTTCAAAAGCCCCAATTTCTCTGTGATTGCTACATGCTGTCCATGAAATGTCCCTTCTCAAGCCCATGGCATACTCATTCTGTGTACAGGTGACACCAGAGCTAATTCCCCCAACTCCATTCACACTCTCAAAAGTAAGAGGCCACTAGTTCTAAAGTCACTGGTTAGGCCTCTGTCAGATGCTCCTCATTACATAGCCTTGTGGTTGGATGAAGAAAAGAAATCTGTGTTTTCCTTCTCCACATTTTAACCCTTAGATCATCTCGTACTTATCTAAAATAAATTTTTTAGGAAAATAGAAAAAATATGTTCATAGTGAGTTATAAAATATAGTGCTAGGGATGTATCTGTGCATATGTATATATATATATGTATGTGTATGTACATACATATATATGCTAGTTTCTTTTTCTGGAACATTCTTTCAGTATCTCCCCCAATGATAATTTAATAGCTTAAATCTTTAAATATAGGCTGCTGATTGTTTCAAATGAAAACATAGGGCATATTTAATATTGCTGTTCTTCTTGGGGCTACATACAGTTTTCTAAACTATGAGAGAGGAAGGAAGGCAAGCAGAAGTTCTGTGCCCTAGCATCTGCAGACATGGATTCTAGAGCTTTGCTGCCTGTGTGATCTCATAAAGCGATTGTTAGTTTGACTTTCAGACTTCAATTCTTCTATTGTCTTAAGAGAAAGGTCACTTTTGCAAGGCTTTTAAACTGTGATTTTTTTTTAAGAATTAAATCAAAAGAATTTTGTTTAAGTAGATAGGCAATTTAAATATGTTGATTTTATATACATGTGAGTGAGCAATCATTCAGACTCTAGGATTTTGATTTTGATTATTTTATGTTTATTTACATGGATGCTTTGGTATAATGTCTTAGGACTTCTACATTTCAGCATACCTCAATGACTCCTGTTTTCTAGCCATGAACTCTTTTTTTATGGTGCTTTACCATTGGACCTACAGTAATGTTAACAAGTGTACAAAAGAGAAAAGTGCATTTGAGGTGCTAACATCTTGCTTCCGATAGAAAGCAGCTTAGACTGACTAGAGGCCAGGGTGGCCATGCCTCCTCCAGCAGGTTGCTTTGGCTCACAGGGACTCCCACGAAGACACTGTCATATCACAAAGCAACAACTGCTGTGTGATACAGCCAAGGTCAAGTGGAGACAGCTTACGTCACCACTGCCTGTGAAGGAGGAGTATTTGAGAAAGAAACCCCAAATCATTGTGGCCACAACTTCCAAAGTCTCCACAATGAACCTTCTTTGAATTTCATATTCAAACAACCTTTTCAGAGAGACCTTTGGTTCTGGCTGGAGTCACTGCAGAGTTATGACTAATTTTTCTAACACTGGTTGCAGTAACTCACGCCGGTGACCCAGCACTCAAGAGACTGAGTCAGGAGGATCACCTATAGTTTGGGGCCATAAGTTACAGGCCAGCCAGAGCTACAAGTAAAACTCTGTCTCAAAAAACAAGAAAAGGAAAAAAAAAAATCATGCTTGAGAAAAACATTCTGCAAAATTTTCTTTTCTGGCCTTTAAAAAATAACGTCCCTGGACCTTTGTTTGTGAAACAGTGTTCTTCAGCTCTGTTGAACTATTGAGCCAATCCTAAAAGCATGTTGGGTAATCAATACCTAGGCCATGAAAAATGGGGACAAATTGGAAAGAGAACTCTATATTGTCAAGGTGAAGTAAGACATGTCTTGCAAATCAGGAACATTCTAGACTGAGCAAATCCATCTAGAGGAAGAAAGTCATGTCACCGCCCACGTTCCCAGGGCAGTTTGGTGGCATTTCTGTTTGCCTTGCCCTGTGTTTCTGTTCACTGGTCATCTTGCAGATGGCGGTTCTTTGCTATAGAAATTGCTTGTTTGGGTGTTTCCATGACAACTCGAAAAGTGTTCTCTGAGCCTTTGAGATCTGTGCTTCAGGACCTGAATGATGAAAGGTTATGTGCTTGCAAGGGAGCGATGCTTTTGTTTCAGCCTGGCAACCTTCAGTATTTGTGTCTACCTCATTTTCCTATCACACTGTGCAGTTTCTATAGGCAGAGAGAGAAAATGTTTGACATCAGAGTTTTACAACCTCATTATATCACAGAAAAAAAAGAGTATGAATATCACAACCGTATTTTCTGAAAATAGTTTTAAGCAGCCACATTTACGTATGTCTGAATGTTTTGAGTGGTACAGATTTATATGTCTTTATATAATAAAGCATATTTATTTTTCCATGTTATTTAATTTCATAAGCAATGTTTAAAAACTAGTGTGTGTGAGCCAACTATGAAGGCAAATAGGCTATGTGAATTAGAAGTGAATGTATGTTTCTTTTCATTAAAAAAATATATATATATTTTAATTTTGTAAACTCTCTCTATCACCCTCCCCCTAACCCTGAGTAGCCATGTATTAAACTTCATGTCATTGGCTAGGCTAAAGTGTGCATTTTGAAAGGTTACTTTAAAAGAATTCTGAATCAGAAGTGATGACGAGTTATACAAACAAAAATTTGTGAGGCTTAACGTCATGTTGGGTAGCATTTCCTTCTCTAATAATGTTGTCTTGATTTGTTGAGTTTCAATGATGAAGTCAGAGCTCTGTCTACTGAATTGGAAGAGAATGGTAAAGCATACCTGGAAGACAGACAAAGGGGGCTAGAAGAGAAGATTCTAACACAAAGCACTAATGTGTGCACATGGGAGTCCACCTGGGTCTCTGCTCAGACAACTGCAGACGGCCTCCGTCTGTCACTTCTTTCATTTGCTCTCCTTTGGTACACTTCAAAAAGGAATTATTATTAAAGAAAAATAAATATTATAGCAATGAAGGTGGACGTTCCAAGACAGCTTTCCCTTTGCAAAAGTCTATATCCAGGTGACAAGGCCTTGTTCCAGCCTCCAATTCATCCCATTGTTTATACATAGAAGATCCGAAATAAGGAGCGGTGGCAGGGAAGATACTGGTATGAGTTAGAGGTTTACAAGGATGTAAAAACAATAGCATTGCCACGTAGATGATGATAGCCATGCTAACCTTGAGCATGTCTGTGTTGGTGCCAGTCTCTTTGCTGTCCGTTAGGGGACCACTGTGACACCACATTGCATGTTGCTATAATTTGCTTTAGTGACAAGACCTCTTGTGGCATGTGCCAACTCCATTCATCCTATTTGAAGAGACATAAAACAGGTTATGCTCAATGAATTATGAGACTTTTGTTAAGATATTTCTAAAATTCAAATATCATCCACCCTGAACAAGACTAAGCTAATTCTGATATTGTGCATTTGAGTCCAACAACAGAAAATCTTAAATTATTGGTGCTGTTAGCAGATTCCCATAATCAGAAGTTCCAGAAATGTCATGTAAACTGTCTTAAGGTAGGCATTGGCAAAACAACCCATTCTTTCATGTTAAAGATACCTTTTTGGACAGAGTAGGGTGATGATGTAAGATTTCAATTTGAAAAAAAAATGCAATTAAATATAAAATTTAAGTGATATTTTTACTAAATGACCATGTCTTAAGCATATTGCAGTGCTTTTAAAACTGAAAGAACTTCACTACCTGTTGGTTTTGTTTTGAAGCAACATCTTGCTAGAACCTAGGTTGGCCTTGAACTTCTGGTCCTCTTGCTCAACCTGAGCTTTTGGCTTTTTTTTTTTTTTTTCAAAAGACCATGACATATGAAATCACATTTTTACTAAGTTCAATTTAGATTAAGACTATCTATTAAACACCCCTGTCCAGTGTTTAGAACCATCAAGAAGAAAAAACTCAACAGACTGTAAACAATGTTTTTATGTTTATAATGACTGTAAGACCATGTCACCTCTTTGGACAGCTGTTTCATCACATCTTTTGACAGCTTGTCCTGGGTGGCTTAGCAGATTTCTATTCTTATGTATTTAAAAGGTCCGGAGATGGGAGGATATGCTCTCAGGGGAAGCTGTTCTCTGCCTGACTCAGGAGTTGTCCTGCCTTGAGGAGCAGGATAAAAGCATTGGAGTGGGGGGGGGGGGGGCAGTAGGGGTTGCATCCAAGAGTAATTGGCTGGGAGGGGAGCCTGGACATTAGCAAAGGCTTTTCCAGAAGGTTTGTCTTGGGGAAGAATGTAAAGGAATAAAGATGTCACCTTGTTCCCTTCCAAATAAAAGCCATCCATTCCCCAGCCAATATTTTAGGGTGGCTACTGTGGGTCGGGCCCAGTTATAGATACTACAGAGACAGCCAGGAGTGAATCAGAGCTGTGCTTTACAGAAGACAAAGGGAAATTTTAGCAGGAAATGGAGAAAGCCAAACTCATGTAATCAAAGGCCGGACACTTCTTTGGCTGGCAGCTCCACCAGTTAAAAATAAAAGGACAGGTGGCTGCTAGAACCCAAGGCTTCACTGTTGCTGATGATATTCACTCAATAAATACAAATTAGCAATCCTATTAGACGTGAAGTTGTCCAATCATTTTTAAATGGGCTCCCAACACTGTGGAAACAGAAACCTCGTTGTTATTGTTATGTTTTGTTGTTTAAGTCCTGTCCTAGAATCTGCCCACATTAGATCCCACATGCAGCTGATTGGTCTGAGACCCAGGATCAGTGGAGGACCTGGCTTTCTGGCCCCTCCTTGCTGGAACTCATATCCCCTTCGTTATTTAATAGAGGCCAATAAACAGATCTGGAGCCTGTGGCTGTTCCCTGCTCTTTACTGTTCCCTTGCAATGGAATTGTTGTTGTGAACAGTTTTCAAACCAAAGCTTCCCTTTCCAGAAGTTCATAAAATGGAAAACTGGCAGCTAAAATGAATGTGTACAGTTGGTAGTAAGGAAAATAGAGCCCATTATTCCTGTCCAGGTCTGCATCCCATTGATCCACAATCTGGCAGCATCCTAGAGTAAGGAGAATGTTCTATGTTGCTGGTTTCCAGTATGGAAGTCATTAGTGACATGTTGCCAACACTAGACACAGACATTGGACCTGGTGGTGCAGGCTTATAATCCCAACAAGGGAGTTTGAGGCAAGAGAATCCCAAGTTCAAGACTTCAGCTACCAGCTTAGCCACAACTTGTCTCAAAGGTTAAAAAGCAATTGGTGATATATACAGCTCAATGGTAAAGTGTTTACTAGCTGGGACCAGGCCCAACATTGTATTCTGATACCATCCAAAACAAATCCTAAACACTTATAATGTAAATAAGGAACAGAAAGCCTCGTTTTTAAAGACATTTGTAAATCTATTAGCCATAGTCACCCTAAATTTTAAACAACTTCCTGTAGCTGGTGGCTACCATACAGCATATACTTAACAATTAGTTATAAAATTAGCCAAAAATCAAATTTATAGAAGCAAACTTGGAGAAAACTCCTGTGTCAGCACTGAGAGGCCCCTACATAGCATGTCCCCAGTAATTAGCATTCTCTTGCCCTTCTTGTGGTTTCAGCTAGGCATTAGAGAAAAGCGGGGTAAGGTAAAGACAGACAGTCAGAGCCAGTTGTCCTGGGAGGACTAACTCCAGCTTTTCATTGTCAAAGCAGCTGTTGAAACAAACTCTCCTCTCCTGTGTCTCAGCGTTCAAGTTCATCGTGGCAACAAGTTCACTTAAGGAGAAAGACATTTACGTGTGCAGTGGGTGGGAAGGGCAAGCCCTGACTGACACCTTTAGGGAGAAGGCGAAAATTGAAAGCACTAGGTAGTCACCTCGTAGAATCTAGAATTCCAAGGGATCATTGTCCCTTTGAAGGGAAAGCTTTAGGAAGACAGCCTTTTCATATTCTCTGAACCCTGTAGGTGACACTGAGCAGATTAGCTTTGCAGGACTCCATTTCAAAGACACATCAGGAGATTCCAGAGTGGTGCTGATCTCACCCCCTTTGCTTTTGTTATCACTGCCTCTGCAAGCCCTATCCTCTGTGGTGTTAAGAAAACCTCGATGGGTCCATTCACAGTGAAGCCTCAAGCTGAAGAGTCCCCTCCCCCTACCAAGTTGAAACACAAGCAAAAGCATTCCCTGCAAATTGACTAATGAGGCCCTCAATTAATTCTCCTTCTCAGTGGCCAGACATAAAGTCCTCCACACACATTTTAGGGTGACATCCTGAATTAAGATGCCATCCAGAGGGGGGGCTATGATCAAGAAGTACTTATCAGTCTTACACTCATTCTCAGCTCATCTAAATATTAAAACAAGAGAAGATTCAAGTAATTTTGCTCCTAACCACTTCCAAAACATCTCAAAACAAACTAAATCTAAACCCTCAGTCATCCAGAAATGATCTGATAGCTTGATTGATCAGGAAAAGACAAAATGATCATAGCCTGTATCTAGGCAAGGAGAAGGCTGACACTGGTAGTTGGGGGGCTGAAAGGGTGAGGGAGGTGTTAATATTGGTGGCTGGGGGGATTCTAGATGAGGTGGTAAAGGGGATTATGCAGTTTTTCTCTATATTTGAAATTTTACAAAATATGTTATTCTTAAACACTTATTGAGACAAATATGTTCAGACTGCCTTTTCCTTCACAAGTGGGGAGAGAGTGATCTGGATTTATTTCATGGCATTAAACTTTTGGATAAATTTTAGGGAGCTGTTTGTAATCACACTTTGGCCCTGCAATGATGAGAAGAGAGGGTGTTGCCCCTCCCGTCCAGGATACAGTCTTGCCTATCTTACTTAATTTCCTCTCTTCTGCTCTCTCTTCCTCCCTGCCCTGCAACTGAAATAGAAGGCCTCTGGGCATCTGAAAATTACGCCTTTTATGTCTCCCTTCCCTAGGGAAATCCCAGCTTTCTTTCAATACAGTCCCTGCTCACAAATTCTAATAAATATCACAGTGCCCCCCTTTTAACCCACCCCTACCCAAAGTCTAAATTCCTTGGAAAACAAAAGACTTTTTTCAAAACTGTGTGCCGATTGTTTTCTTTGAGCTTAGTCAAAACCCTCACCCAGTCAGCTTACCTATTTCTGCAGTTCCATATGTGGGACACTGATGAAGCCATGATCTCTTCTTCATGGTTGCCTTGAATCAGATGTGACCTACCTAAGAACCCCTTAGGTAGCCAGTCACTAGCTGATGTCAGGGAGGAGCACTGTCCCCTAGAGCTTGTTACTGTGATTGAAATCCTGTTAAATGTGCTGCAAGGGACTTAATGCTGTACAAGGCGTGTTCTTTATAGGGCAAGGCTCCCGACTTACTAATCGAAGTCCCTAACTTTGCAGGAGTACTACCCACATGACTCTATAACTTCCATTTATCGGGAAGGCTGTGTGCCCTACCCCCTCAACATCTATTCAAATCAAGCCAGTTCAGGGAACTTGAAGGACTTCCCAGGAGCTTTAGTATGAATCAGTGATTCTCACGTGTGGCTGATTTTATCCCTCAATAAACCTTTAAGCAAAGTCTGGAGACACTTTTGATAGTTACTTCTGGGAGTGGAGGTCCTTTCTCCTGGCATCAAGCAGTTGAAAAGGAGGGATGGTATTAGTCATCCAGCAAAGACAGGCTAGCACAACAAAATTTTACCTCACCCAGTATCTTAAAAGAGGGCTAAATGGAAGGGTCTGGTAAAAAGGAGTCATTCCCATGGCAAGTCTGTGGACTGATGGAAGGGCTATTGGAAATTCCTCTCCAGAAAGGTGACGGTCCTGATAAACAGCATTCTGAGATCTTAGGAAGCCATCCATATCTGTCAACTCCCAACAAGGTTTGCAAGGATAAGCTGAAAGTAGCAGGCTCCAGAAAGTAGATTGTCTAGCCAGACTGAGAATTTGCAAACCAACAAAGGGTGCTACTCATCCCAGAGGTGGGGTGCACAGGGAGCGCACAGGGTAGAGGGTAGTATCAGTGTGTGCTGATGTGGCCTATTATGGTGAGAGAAATTTCATGTGGTAATTCTTGAGTAATCACCTTTCTAAACAAAATAGTGATAGTGTGGATGGGACTATTCCTTAACATTCCAGGACATTTGATATAGTTCTTACCAGATTCATTTTTTTTCTTTATTATTATGTGTTTTAAATTTTATACATCAGCCATGGGTTCCCCTGTCCTCCCCCCTCCCGCCCCCAACCCCACCTTCCCCCCAGCCCCTCCCCTCCATTCCCATGTCCTCCAGGATCAAGGCACCCCTGGGGATTCATTTAAACCTGGTGGATTCAGTACAGGCAGGTCCAGTCCCCTCCTTCCAGACTGAGCAAAGTGTCCCTGTATAAGCCCAAGGTTTTAATTAAATGTTTCAGCAATGACAGAACTCTCCCCCTTACCCCATAAGAGCCCAGCAGCATTTAGCATTTGGTGAGGTTTGAATGCCACATTTGAATATGTAGGATGCTGTGTGGGAAATTTTTTCAAAAGTGAGATTAATTCTAGTGAGCATTTTGCCTGGGAAATGAGTGAGCAAGCACAATTCTGACTAGAAACTAAAATAGTAGTGCATAGAGCTTTTCCAGAGAAACCTGAGTTTGGGTCCCAGCAGCCGAGCAGCTCACAACTTCCTTATGCAATTTAAAATATATTTTAAATAAGTATGAATTAGACTTTCCCCAACTTGACACTTGGGATCAGATAACTCCTTCTTGGAGGGCATCCTCTGGGCATTGGAGAATGCCTATCAACTTCCTTGGTCTCTACATACCTGGTTCCTATCATGTATTCTCTACATTGTGATAACCAAAACTGTCCTCAGACATCACCAAATGATGGGCTGGATGAGGATGGCAAAATTACCTGCCCTATAAATTTATTGATTTCTCACTGCAGAATTTGGCTTTTCATATTTTTTCATATTTATGAGCATTGGGTCAGTGACCCTTAGCATTCCAAAATAGACTTGATACCAAATCCCTACTTTTAAGTCAATAAAGTCTTTGAGATTGTGCGATTACTTTTTTTCTCTTCTCCAGGAAGAGAAGGGTTGTTTTGTACAGATGACTACGTTTTTACTATTGTGTGACCTTGGGACATTGGTTATTTCTCGGCTGTTTTTTAACTCATTGGAGGAAACTACACAAAGAGTCAGCTATTCAAGATATATGACATTGACTTTGTTTTTTCAGTACATGAATGTCTGGGAAAGAAAGTTTCTGAGTTCCACTCCTCCAGATGAACACATTTCTCTCTTTGCAAAGCATTGCTGCTTTAGCAGATGGCAAATGCTATATATCCACCAGCCCCCACCCATGCCACAAATGCTGACAAATATACTCAGACTGGAAGGTGTAATTCTGAGATCATAGAGGCAGAGAACATTGTAGACGATGTATTTCTTGGATCCAAAAGGGAAATCTTATTTCCTCTCTTTTAAAAAAAAAAAAAGTCACAAATATGACCAAAACTCTAGATTCTCAAATGCCTCCTGTTTGACATTGTGTCTTGACATTGCTAACTACATAGTTCACACTTAAGAGTTATACAAATGCATTGCAAAAATATCAAAGGGGCTGGAGAGATGGCTCTGTGGTTAAGAGCACTTGCTGCTTTTCCAGAGAACCTGAGTTTGGGTCCCAGCAGTCAAGCAGCTCACAACTTCCTGTAACTCCAGCTTTGGGGGATCCAACACCCTCTTGTAGTCTCCATGGTGACCAGCAAATGGTTGGCAGACATTCATATAAACATGCACATACACACACATAACTAAAAATCTAAGAATAAATCTTCATAAAAAAAAATCACACACACAAATTCCTTTATGTTTTCAGTAAATTTGTGGTTTTGTGTTAGGCCACATTCACTACTATTCTCAGCTACATGGGGCCCCAGGTCTGTGTATAACAACCCTGCTAAAGTGGTACCATAGCTGTGAGTCTATTGGAAGGGAAAAGCAAATAAAATAAACCCAAGATACTGCCATTAGCCTAAGAAATTGCATAGTGGGACTTAACATGTAATGAAACATGCATTCCCCATCCCCCCAAATTTGATGGACGACTGAAGAAAAGCAGACATTCACACTTAACTCTCCGTGAGATAAATGGATGCCATTTTCTATAGTTAAATTGAACCTTAAGTTATTAGTGAACTAACTATGTCAAACAAGCTCTTTAAAGTTAGAGGGTCTAGAGAAGTAGCCCAGTAGGCAAAGTGTTAGCCCTGGGCTCCAATCCTGATACTGCATGAACTGGCCACATCAGCACATTCCTCTGAGCTCAACACTCAGGAGGTAGACACAGGAGGATCAGGGGCTTAAAGTTATCCTCAGCTACCCAAGGAGTTCAAGGCCAGCCTGGGATGATGCATGTGACCAAGTCTCAAATTCATTCACTCATTCATTTTAAACATCAGAATTTTGACCTTTGAGTACATATAACCTTGTCAGTAATTCAAGGTTAGGGATCTAACATGTGCAGATTTTCCCTAAAAAATGATAAGCAATGAAGCCCCTGTTATAAATCCCACTTGCTTGGCTTAATGTGCTCCTAAACAGTCTTCAGTCTGTGACCCATTGGCTATCTTAAACTTCTTGACTTGGCACACTAGGTACCCATCTGTAGTTGACCAGATGGACTAGGATGGAGAAATAATAACAAAGACACCCACTTTTGGACCTGTGCAATCCATGGCTCAGATCATTTGTGTTACACACATCATTGATAATCCACATGTAATCCTGTGCAATGCATTTGGTTAAGTCCATTGTGCAGGTAGGAAAACTGAGGTACTAGAAAGCTAAGTACAATTTTGCAATATCATGTGTCAGGAAGCTTTGGGTGCACATTTGATGGAGTCCAAAGCTCTGAGTTTTGAGCTGATTCAAATCTTCTGAAAGTTACAGTAAGAAGAAAACCACCCCTTGCCCAGGTGGAATGGTTTAGCTCTATCCTTGCTTTTGAAAATTCCTTGAGGTTGAATCATTGAGATCTGAATGTTCCCCAAGAGTGTCTTAGCCAGGACCTGCTCTTCTCCATTTTACTTACTATTAGTAGAAGGGAGCTGAACATTTGCATTGTTTAAACTGGATCCTTTTTACACTTCACTTGCTTTAATAAAGCTGTCTAGGGACCTTGGAAATTGAAATTGGTCACCCAGCATTCTCTGAGCACTCACTTTGAAATGGCTTCATTTTTTTCCCTGATTAACAGTACTCTGGAAGGCTGAGGGTTCCTGTGTCTGTCAGGAAAGGTCTTGTGAACTAAGAATGAGCTGTCTTTCTGGATTTGGCCTGATCCTAACATCTAGAGAATTAGGACCTTACCAAATAGATAGAGGTACTGGAGGCAGTTTATCAAGAGCCAGTAGACACAGGCCTAGGATTCACGCCACACAATTCACAGTTACAAAATCTTGGGCTCCCTGCTGGCTTCCTAGTCCTGCATAAACCTATATTGGTTCTAAATGAAAAGGTACTTTTTAAAAGGTCAATGTTAAATGGGGCCATACTGTCTTGGAATTAGTGTGGGAGTTTTCAGATTTTTGCACATAGGTTTTCAGTCAGACTGGAAATAGAAATTATCTAGCCCTGATAGACTGCCTTGCCTGGATTTGCCTCCTCCTCCTCCTCCTCCTCTTTCTCCTCCTCCTCCTCCTCTTCCTTCTCCTTCTTCTTCATCTCCCTCCTCTTCCTCCTCTTCCCTCTCCTCCCCTCCTTCACCTCGCCTCCCCTCCTCCTGCTCCTCTTACAGAGACAGTCTAGTGTATCCCATGCACACCTTGAGCTCTCTATGTACCACAAGAATTACAGAGTTCTATCAACAGACCTGCTCTTATTCAACGCTGTGACTTATGCATGGGATTTCATACATGCTAGGAGAGCTCTCTGCCACTGAAACTGCATCCCTAGCCCTCGCTCTTGACTATTGCACATATTTACATTATAGATATTCTGCCTGGGAAACAAGAAGTCAATCTAAAGTGCCATTTCTGGGTAGATGTAACATTATGTGACACTGAGGGTACATAGAGACATCAGCAGTTATAGATGAGCTCTTTCTTTCTTCCTCTTTCTCCCTCCCTCCTTCCCTCCCTCCCTCCCTTCCTTTCTTCCTTCCTTCCTTCCTTCCTTCCTGCCTGCCTGCCTGCTTTTCTGTCTTCTCTATTGTCAATGCTGTTGTTTGAGACAGGTTCTCCTGAAGTAGCCCAGGCTGGCCTTGAATTTAGGATGGCCCTCCTGTCTGGGCTTCCCGAATGCTGGGATTACAGACAGCATGTGCCACCACTTCCAGCTAGGGCTGACCTTTCAGTGCTTGTCTAGAATCTTGGGGTAGCTTAGTATTCTGAGTTTCTAGTTCCTGCTTTTTGCTGTTTGTTCAATAATGACAATCTCAGATAAGCTTCCTCTTAGTTGTCCCTTATACGACATTCAGTTTTATAGTTGTGAATTAAATAGTAAACTACAAGGGTAATTAGTCAGTTTGGAGGTGAATGGACCCAAAAGATTGATGATAACAATGGCTATTTATTTGTCCTTAAAATAAACTGAGCATAGTGAAAATGTGGACTTAGTACTTCAGTGTTCTTGGGATAAATGGCTATAGCTTAGCTACCTTTCAAGCATGTATTCATTTGTATACTGTATAATTATTTGAGTGTTTTCCATACACCAGACATGTTTCTAATCACTAGGGATTGAACAGAACATGCACACAAGCATATGCATGCACGTGCGCACTCGCGCGTGCGCTCTCTCTCTCTCTCTCTCTCTCTCTCTCAAAAATTATTAAGTGTATATTCTAAGGAATTAGGGGAACCTAAATAATAACATAAAGAACTGAATAGAGATTTTGAAAGAAGGTGATAAAATTTATAGGTAAAACTAGATTAAGGGGGGAAGAGTAGGGATCGACATGGAATAGGGAAAGGATCTAGTGTTTTAAGATTTGAGGAAGTCTCCGATACTCTCTGTTTGAACAAAGATAAGGGAAAATACAAGAGAAAACCAAGCGGATGTTTCCGGAGGCAGGAGTGTGCTGCATTTAGTGATTCAGAGAGGCCAGGGGAGCTGAACTAGAGGAGGTGGAGACAAGATACAGAACTAACAGAAGGCATAAGCAATGTGGGGATACACTGTGGTATGGGCAGAGGGAAGCAAGAGTTAGATCACTGAGAGAGAGCTAAGATGCCCCTAAGGTGGTACGGGTGGGTTGAACAGGAACTTGGACTTATTTGAAAAGGTCCACTCTGGCTTCTGAATTCAAGGAAGGAAGTACGGGTACTCTTCCTAGGAAGCCACGTGGTAACTGAAATGACAGCAGTGGCAAGGTGAGGACATCAGTGGCGCAGATAACTGTGGCCACAGGAAAGATGATGAGGCACAGGAGGCTCCTGAATTTTTTTGAGGTAGGGCTAATGGATTAGCGGAAAGTCTGGCTTTAGAGTACAAAAGAAATAATGGAGTCAAATGACTCCAAGTTTTATGGACTAGGAAAATGGAAATATGGTGATCCTGTTGTTTACAATGGAAATATCCGTAGGAGGAACAGCTGCCTGCAGAGAACTTCTGTTGGGAACGTACTCATGTGAAATGTGCGTTTGCTATGATTTCACATCTCCGCTGAACACCAATGCAAGGAAATGCAGGCAGTGTTAGATGTCTTTAGTTAGACAACAGAGGGAAACATGGTACTTACCAAACCGTATCCTTCTTCCTTAGTCTTTGGATATCCTCCTCAATAAATTTTAGAGTAGTACTGTAATCATTTAAATTGTAAAACAAAACCAAAAAGTGAAATGTAATCCTAGTCCTTCCTAATGCCAAGTCACTTACTTTGTTTTCACGTCAGTCTTTATTTCTTCTCTTCACATTCCTGCTCAGTGGTATTTTTGAGTCATTTCTCTACCAAAATGTGGGCAGAAGGAGGAAATAAGAAAAGAGATAAAGGATTTGAATAAAGCATGTTGAAAGGAACAAAATGCTGTTTGATTTCTCAGTAGAGTAATGTGAAGTTGGATGAGCATCTCATTCAATTAAGGTTTAAAATGACCTTTTGTCCATCTGTTCAGGCACCGATCTCTGCAAACAGGCTCAAATATTTATGCAAGCCTCACTTCTGGGGTGGGATTAGTATCCACCCCAATGCCACTTGGCTACCTAGGCTGCTTCCTGAAAAGTGGGGGACTTTTTTCAGTTCTCCCTTGGTATCTTCGGGGTGTGGGGGGTTCCAGACTCCTCACTGGAATCCCTAGGCTCTGTAGATGGAGAGGTCCAGTTTCTTTATAAGAAATAATGTAGTGTTTCTATACAACCTATGCATGTCTTTCATAATACTTAAAATCAATGTAAATGCCCTACAAATATTTCTGTGCTGTTTAGGGAACAATAACAAGGAAGAAGTCGCTACACGTTAGGTGCAGGTGTCATTGTTTTTCCCCAGATAGTTTTGACCGAGATTGGTTGAACCTGTGGACTCAGGGTCCGTGGACACAGGGGGCCACCTGTGTGATCTATTTCACAGCTGCTTCCTGTAAGTAAAGATGCTCCCTTCACACCAAGGGAGAAAAGGAAAAGGGCCAGACAGACTGAGAAAGCGGTATAGGGTGGAGGAGACAAAGAGAAAGGCACACGGCTTCCAGGTCTTTGAGATGACTGACTGGTCCATGGCCAGAAGGGGATGCAGTTCACAGGCACACACTACAGTCAAGAGACAAACTGATGAATCGATTCCTGCTGGTGACTGAAGCTTCCCAGGCCTTGGACACTAACATAGGTCACATCAAGTGGGACAGACAGCCAAGGCTCCACAGCTGCTAACTGACAAACATCCCCAGATGGCCTTGATCCCTCCACCCAGATCTTTGATCACAGTCCGCCTTCACGTTTCAAGAAACTGTGGTTACTGATCCCACCAACCATAGCTTGCCCATCAGTTACTAACTCAGATGTTTCTTATTTTTCTCCGTTTTGGGTATGTGTGTATGGCACACAGGAGCATGGGAGTGAATATTCAGATACATGAGGGTACATGCATATGACGTGCTCCTGCACAGATGTGCACATGTGCAGAGTCCCAAGTCTTCTGCTTATCTGCCCTCCACCTTATTCATTGAGTCGGGGTCTCTCAAGTAAACTCAGAACTCTCCAATATGGCTAGTCTTAGCTAGCCAGCTTACCCTAGGGATCCCTGTCTCCTCCTTCTGAGCTCTAGAATTGCAGGTGGCCACCATGCCCAACCAACATTTACACGAGTGCATTTGCATGTAAGTAGTTCTCATGTTTACAACACAAGTGTTTTAACCACTAAGCCACCTCCCTGGTCCACTTAGCAGGCATTGCTTCACTTACCATTGGACTCTTCAAGAGTGTGGTTGCTGAAGCTCGTGTCTCACCTACCACCCTCTTTTCCTGGCAGCTGTTTTCATAAGTACTTTTATTGTGGGCAGAGTGGGTCCTTACACCAACATCACTCCTCTCCTGAAAAACACCAACATCCTTATCATCTTTAAGCCAGATTACAAACAGCCATAATGGGTAAGCTGGAGAAGGATAGAAGAGCTACAAAACCGGCCACTGGCCTAGGGCATGGGGAATTCCGGAGGAGGAAAAGAGAATCCAATCTCGTGATGGGACATGCCTCATACTGTCAGAGCACCATTCAGCTTCGATAGAATTCACCAGATTCCATATTTGCAGATTTTCATGGGTTTTGTGTCTCTACTGACAAAGAGACAAACGGTAACAATCACATTCTTGCAGAACAAAATGTATAGCAGTTTGGATTTTCAGATTGTCTGATTTCTTGTACTACTGTATTTAGTGCTAAAACGTATTTCTCCCTCTAGTTCCAACTAGTTACACCGTGAGAATGAAGGTGGGGGAGGGAAAGCTGGGGAGCCCTGTGCCTCCTAATTCTTGGGGGATTGTTGGGTTGTGAGCATGGGCACTTCTTGCTGTTTGTTTCTCTTTAGTTACCTGGCCCTGGCATCTCTCTTGTTGGGAGAGGCCACCTACTTGTCCTCAATACTGACAGATGTTTTGAAGTGTGGCCCAATAGTTGACTCATGAATCACAGTCCCTTTCCTTAGATCTTTTAGCATTCAGCATTTCCAGAGCAATGGGGTGGGGATGAGGCCAAGGATGAGAAGCTGGCCCAGTGCCCCTTCCGGCTGGGATGATTGTGACTACCATATCAGCTTTCTTCTGTGCTGTTCCCTGGCAACCTCATGCTTTCTGGGGTCCTATTCATGCTAATATGTGCCAGAGTAGTCCTAGATATAAATAGCCATCAAGCAAGCTTGTCAATGCTGGCTTTACACCCTGAAATCACAGCTCTTATTTCCTACTGAAACGCTCTTTTTCTGTTCAATATTTTGGTTCTTGACAAAAGGAACAGACTGTTCCCACATGAGCATAGACAGGAAGAGAGTGAATACATATTTAGTAATAGTTATTTCTGATGCTAATTCTGCACCTAGGATACCCTGATGTAGTAACATCCCAAAGTCCAGGGAAGAGCAGAAGGTGGATGGAAGGTGAAAAGGACAAGAAAGAATAATGAGCAGAAAAGATGCGCGGCATTCAGATACGGTGCCCATGTTTTCTGACTTTGATGAGAAGAGACCGTATTAAATGGGGAATAATCTAGAGAGGAGCAAATGAAGCTAGCGAAAGTGTCTTCAGCATGCATGTCTGCTCTGTAGATTTCTCTGTGTGCTTTAGAAAGAAAGCCCTTCATATGATCACACCACTGGGAGGTTGCCAAAGTCCCATCTTCACCCAGTCCAAGTCTCTTAAAATGTCATCGTAGGGTACATAAGTTGACAAATATTTCCTTTAAAAATGCTACCTTTTTGATGGCATATTTAGAGACATCCTAGAAGACTCTGTTGGATAGGAAATAATGGTGATAATGGCAAATCCGTGTTTGTTTGTTTTTTATGTTGTCTGCCCAAAATAAGAAGAATTTTATATGCATTGCCACCTTTAGTTGTCACATAACTGTATTTCTCAGAGACAATGTGATTGTCTTAACAGAGAACAAGTCCGAGCCAAGAGAAGCTGTGTCCCCAGCAGCACGGTGTTAAGGTAGCAGTTGTGTGGCCCCAGTAACACATTGTTAAGGTGGCGTATGATGCCAGCTGACGTCTGCCTGACTTCTAAGCCTCTGTTCCATTTGGGAGCGAGGTGAAGCCCTCGGGCCCAGCTGTCATTTCCTGTTTTAGTTGTCATTGCACAGCCACCTCTTGGACTCTGTTCTTTGCTGGCTTCGTGGACCTACTCTTCCTTTTGTTTGTATTAGAACTGGACGTCCCTCAGAGTCAGAAGAACTTAATATTTGCTTGCTTTCACTCCAGCCCTTCATGCTAACTGCAGATGACATGCCTAACTGGTAAAGCAAAGAGTGAGTGCCTGCTTAGCTGTGACTCTGGGCCACAACCCTCCAGTGTGACTAACACTGAATGCTTTCCTTTTCAAAACTATGTGTGCCTTTCTTTCTGCATGACCTTAAGGGTGTCATCTTATGTGTTCTCAAGCCTTGAGTCTGAAATTAATAGGTGGACTGAATAATCTTCGTGATGGCTCACATTTCAATTGTTTGAGAAATTGACCCTCTGTGAATTGATAGCCCTAAAGCCTTTCATCTGTAACCATGCCAAGACACTTTCATCCGTCAACTGAAATGATGATTCACTGCAGGCCCCAAAGGGTTAATATACCTCAAAATGGCAAAAAGAGAAGCAGGGTGTGTCTTCAGCTAAGGGGCAAGGTGGGCTTTTATTTAAGTGAGTGATTGTATATGTTCTTTGTAATGCCTTCACTTCCAGAAGTGTTGACAACACTTGTAAAAAGGTGTTGAAGTCAGAAGTCTTAGCAAAGCTTAGCCCTCTCTTTTGAGGAGGCTGAGTTATCAGAGGACTCTGAAGGCATCTTCCAAGGCATTTCTCAGAGGTCCTTGCTTCCAGGCATTCTCACAGGGAGGTACAAATGAACAATTATCTGGTTTACCCAGCTCCTTGTCTAGTCTAAGGATTAACATGGTGATCATGGAGATGTACAGTATTTAAAGCTTTGGCTCTGCTACTTCCCAGTTTTGGGACCTTGGGTAAGTGATGTTACTCTTAGTCCCTGAGCATCTTTGTCTATGTAAAAGACCCCTAATAATACACAAGCCATATATATCTTTGGAGTTATATGAGGGAAGCCAATGCACTTTAGCCCAGTGTCCTGTTCATATTAACAATTAAGTAAGAGGTGCCTAATCTAGTGGTTAGTAATTATGACCAAAGTTTATCTTTGGGTGGCTTCTTTGAATCTTCACTTGCAGTAGCACATTAGTTCAGCAGTAGCACTGAGAGATTCTAAGGGGTTCTTTCTTTATGAACATAATATGTTGCTTATGGTGCTGTTCTATGATGGCTACAGCTTCTGTGTGACCATTCATTTTATAAATAGGTTCTGACCACCTACAGTGTACAGAGAAATAAATTAAAATGTGTGAACTGTCTACTATGCAACTCTCTACTGTCTTTTTCCATCTTCCAGATGGTTCTCTAGGCCTGCCACTCACCAGTGTTTGAAACTGTGACCCCCAAGTCTGTAGCCTTGTATTTACATTGTTTTCATGGCAGAGTGAAAGCTATAGGCAGTTGTCCTTTTGTCTCCCCCACTACTGTGACCCTCGTACCCTGTTCACTTCACTTGCTGCTGTATCGGCAAATGCATACCTGAGCCTTGCACATAGTGTTGCATCCTTTCTGATGGCACACTCACTTTCTGGGTGGCTTTTCACTTTGTTTTGTTAAAGGCAAAATGAAACTAGAACCAAGCAAAGCTTCTTGTTATGACCAATCATTTTTAATGTAATGATTTAGGTATTATTTTCAAATTCTGTAGAATCAGAGGAGAAAAGCCTTGAGAAGAATAAATACAGTGTCTAAATAGAACTCTGTCCACCTACCTCAGAATGATGTTAGCCTTTTGACTGCCAAGATCACCCACAATAGTCTCTCTTTGCTGCTAATAGGTCCCAGCACATGAAATTCTCTTAGTCTTCCGATCATTACCCTCTACCTGAAATTAGTCAATCCTGGGCTTAGAAGCATATACTAGCTGATCAGGATCCCTCACTATGCATTCACATAGACACAACCTCATTGGTCAAGATTGAAAATCATCTGTGCAGACGCTAAACAAGGGCTGTCATCCTGGACCACCCACTAACTCACATCTTTCAGACATCTGGTACAGTTCAGCCAGTCCTGGCCCACAGCCTCCCAGACCTGAAACCTTCAAGCTCCACCTAGATGCTTTCTACTATCGATATTCCATGAGCACACCTGACCCCCGCCCTCTTCTTCTTACCTCCACTTTCCCCTCTTCTTCCTTCTGGGTTCTTTATGATGAACTTGCCACGTCTGTATAGAACTCCATCATCACCGGGATGTCCATATCCTCAGCAACATGGCACAGCCCAGAGAATTCATTCTCTTTTGGTATTCAGCCCTTCTCAATCAGACATGGACACCAGGATTGTTTCCAGACTTCTTGATGATTAGAGAACCATGACCCTTAGCACAAGTGAAAAGACAAGGATCCTCTAAGACCAGAGCCAGTGCACCAGACCCACATCCATCCTTATATAGAGCTACTTCTCCAGAGGGCTGAAGCCTTGGGAAGAAATTATGAACACACTGCCTTCATCTTGAGTTCCATTCCCACCAGCAGAGTTGAAATGCAAGGATTTTAATTTTTAGACTGTAGTGACTTGAAAGTGTCAGCACATCTGAATGCAGCCCAGCTCTGAGCATGCCCTTTGAATGGCCTCACAGAAACAAAGCTTGAAATCCCAAGCATTCGGCTGGCTGACCTTGGTGCTTCTAAGTACCAAGCAGTGATTATGTTGTTCAGAATCTTGCTCAAATTTGGGGGCAAGGGGGGGGGGGGCAAGGAAAAATCAATCTCTTAAATAGTTGAGTCATTTCCCAAGAGAAAAAAAAAAAAGCCAGGATTACTGGCAAACTAGAAGGCTATTTCGGCTGCAAAATGTAAGGAATTAAATGTTCCCAGGAGCAAGAACTTTCAGATATGTAGCCAATAAATAACAAATACTAGATGACGTACTAAATATAACAACCGTGTTTTGGTGACGCAGGTTGATGTAAATGTCATCTTTGCCCGGGAAAAGACTGGGTATGATCAGATGTAAGAGCTAGAACCTGTGTTTATTTGATTATCAAAGTGGCAGCTCCTTTATGAAGTCATAATAGACGCATTAACAAGCATGTTAGAGTTGAGTATTTCTACAAACAGCTGCTTTTCTTCATAGGTAATTGAGAAAACATTAAATGAAGAATGTTTGCTGTCAGATGAGACACCTTGAGGATTTCCTAATCCCTTTGAGATCTTAATAATTCCAGGCAAAGAGCATGGTGGTGAACCATGCTTAAGTCTTGCATTCTTCCTTCTATTGTCACTTGTATTCAAGTCCCATCCAAAGAAAATGCACATGGAAATGGGGAGAGAGCAGCTAATCTGGATATCGAAGGCATCATATTTAGAACTTGGATCATTCATCAACGGCTTGTTGGCAATAGATGTTAATGGATTAGTGACATACCTTGAATGAATTATTGACAGCAAGATTCTTGATCACTTTTTTTTTTCATGCACTGTTATTGCTCCCAACAGAAATATAGTTACTTGTACTGGAACAGCATGTGTGACACTGTATGTAAAGCATTGTGGTTGTACTATTTTGCAAATACCTCTTGACTTGTCTCTAGTAACAGTACCTATCTCTATTATCAAGTTGTGTTAGGATGTTGGGATGGCTAAACTATCCAAGTCTTAGGGCTAACATCTTAGGGCAGTGTCTGGCACATAGTGAATTCGAGAATGTTGAGACTTCTCTAATTCTGACTCTAGAGATCATTACCTTCTTTTAGACTGTGTCTTCTTCTGACCCTGGCAGATTATTAACTGTCTCACGAAGACTTTTCCTACTTCACATTGAGAACAGTTTGCATACTGAAATGACTTTTCCTAAGGATATATTTGCTCTAAGTTCACCCATGTCTATTTGATGAGGAAAAAAAAAAAAAAAAAACCTAGTTTTTTACTCTAATCAAGCAAATGTTACCACCCACTCACTATTCTCTGTGCTTTCTGTCAGACCCATTTCCTACAAATAAAAACACTCTTCATTCCCAGTGCTTTTTCAGCCAGTATGCATCATCTTTTAAATGGTAGCAGATATCATCACCATCTGTTCAGCTGCCCAAACCAGAAATCGAAACCTCATCTTTGCCCTCTTCCCTCTTTCCCCCAACTTCCCACCCAAACCTTCTATACACTCATCCTAGCCACCGCCCCACTCCCTGGCACAAGTGGGCTGGTTTTCTTCACGGCTTCTCTCATTTCCACTTACCCTGTATTCAGATCTAGTACTTGACTCAGGAGTCAAAGTAGAAGTTTCGAAACAAAAATTAGATCATTCCTTATCCTAAGTCTCCTCACGTACTTCCCATCATGTGCCGAATATAATTCAATCTCATTTTTCTGACCTACAAGCTCGGCTGGGGTAGCCCTGTGGAGACTGCAGGGAGCCCTCTTCCAATCGCTGCAGCTTATTTGTTTCTTATACATCAGCTCATGAATATTCATACACAATACTTATATTTGTCGTCACTTGAGCAACATTAGATTCCATTACTTGTCTAGAAGCTCCCTGAGGTCAAGGACCAAGTCAATTCTGTTATTGCTGTATCTCCAGTGTGTCCCATAATTCTACCACATGGCATGTACGCAATAGATGTTTTTATTCATTAAGCAAATGAACTTGTTCCAAATTGTAATTATGACCTCATCTTTTCTTAGTGAAGTAACATTTTAAAAATTATGAGTTGGTGACTTACAATAGGTATTATCTTTATGAAAATCTTTACCCATTCTCAGAAAACTGAAGTTCTAAGACCCTCGTCACAAGAAGCTTTTGAAAATGATCCTCAGTACTCCACATGTTCCCAAACTCTGCAGGTTAATTGTCACAGTTTTTGTTTGGATACAGACCTTCCAAAAAGTCTCGCTCCTTCCAAATTGTAAAACGTTACGATTTCAAAAATAGCTACTCCAAATCATATATATTCATGAATATGTCACATCTTAAAGTGAAAAGTTAAAGCCAAATGTGTTAAAATACATATTTTAAATTTCTCTACCAGCTGCAGTTGAAATTTTTATAGTGGTTTGTTTTAAACAGAAAAATATGTTTGACACATTTATGAATGATGTAACTTTGAGGATGTCTGGTAATAATGATAAAATTCGTATTAGGCTCCTTGTTTTACATGCAGCTGTTTGTCTATTAGGCATCAAAGGGCACTTTGGTAATTTAAGACAAAAGAATAACGAAGTTATTGGGGGGAATAAAAAAATGTGAAGTCGAGAGAAATGTGATGTGAAATCTGTTTTCATTGAGACTTTACCTTTTATTCTTCATTCTTAAATGTACTCCCCTCTAGAAAGCAAGGCTATTATAGTAGGAAATAAAATGTCTTTAAAGATCTGAGCCACTAGTTTCAGATGGCGATAGTAAGGACTGTAATTGCTAATGAGGCCTTGGATGTTGAATGTCTCGGTGCATCCATTGGGGCCAGCCTCTTGCCTGTTCTACAAGAAGCTGTCACATCAAATTCTTGTCCAGACTCCATGGGCACTTTGATTCCTAAACCTTTCTGAGAAACCTAATCTGAAATCAAAGTCAAGTTTCTTAGATGTGGTCAGACAAGGTCACATTTAAAACAGTCCAGTGAACCCACAGATCAAAGTTGAAAGGTAATGCCTCCCTCCCGAAGTTGGCACGGACTTACCCACCAGCTAACCTTTCAGTTTTGTTTTGTTCTGTTTCTTGCCTTTTTCACCTCTTTCCAACGGGGAAATGAGAGCTTTTTTCCTTAAAGAAATAGCTTCAGAGTTTCCTTAAATATCATCTTTAAAAAAATTGAACATGGCTATGTTACCAATGCACTTTATACCAATGAGTGAATGAGGAGACATTTTACTGTAGGTGTGTTTGATTGTTCTGTACTGGGACTTCCCTCAGTTTACAAAAAAAAAAAGGCCACAGTAATTTCAGGATCATGAGGTGGCTTTCAGGTTAAATTGTCATGATCTTCCCATTCTGCTGTAGCAACCAACATGCCACACAGGGCTGCTGCTATAATGCATGGGCTTTTTATTTTCTTTTCTTTCTTTTTTTTTTTTTTTTTTGCCACCTTTCTTCCCTGTAAGGCTTTCAGTTACTCTCCAGAATGGCTCTAGAAAGAAGGAGGGTAATGGTAACTCTCATTGGACGTGATCTTATCATCACATTACACTTTTTGTGTTTTTGTTTTTGTTTTTTTTATCAAAGTCTCTGTGATTAAAAAACAACAACAACCTTGCCATTGCTTTATATTGCAGTGTTCTGTCTCTTGTGGTCGAGGGCATAAACAACGAAATGTTTACTGCTTGGCCAAAGATGGAAGCCATTTAGAGAGTGATTACTGTAAGCACCTTACTAAGCCACATGGGCACAGAAGGTGCCGAGGAGGACGCTGCCCCAGATGGAAGGCTGGCGCATGGAGTCAGGTGAGCAACGCTTTTCTACCCAAATGCTCCCTTCTGTTCCGCCCCATGCCTGACCCCAGCACAGTCAGTCACCTGCGTTTCTCTGCATTGTGTTCATTTTTACAAACTAGGAGGACTCTTCACCTGGGCAGGCTGGGTAGCCTTGGACAAGCGACTTCAGTCAACAGAGCTTTGGCTTGTGCCTAAGTGGCGCAGTTGTGAGGTTGAATCTTAGCCGGTGATAGACAACAGATATCAAACATGAAGTAGCCCTTCGGTATCTGGCTGGTGGCCTTGTGTTATCATTCCCCACTTAGAAAAGCCCAGCTGAGATTGCACTGAGGTGAGCCGTTGTCTCCTGACAGGAACCGAGGAGAGTACTTCCTTATCGCTGTCCTGGCGTACCTAAGCGAAACAACCAGGAGGTGTAGTTTGAATTACTGTTTCAGAGGATATCCACCTATCATGGCAGGGAAGGCTTCCTGGCACAGCACAGCCTGTGAGCCAGCATTTTGGGGGCACAGCAGTTCGCATCTTGGCAAACTAGGAAGCAGAGAGACAGAGCTAAAAAGTGGGACCAATCTGTAACCCCCAAAAGGCAACTTCCAATGACCTCTCTCTCCAGTGGTTACACCTCTCACCTCAAAGGTCCCACAACCTCACAAAACAGCACCACTATGTGTGAACAAATATGGACCTGGGGGACAGTTCACCTTCAAATCGCAGCAGTTGTCAACATAAAATATTCTCTCTGCCTGTCTGCTTCTTTATAGCTGAGGTTGGGGACATGAAGTGACAGTGTTCTATCATTTTGTAGCTATGCAACATTGAGCTGTTTGTTTGACCTCCCTGGGCCTATTTCATGGGGTTCTTAGGAGGATTTTAGCTCTATCTCTCTGCCTCCTGACCTACCAATGACCTGCGCAATGAACACCAAGTGCTTTGCTCTGGGGGCCTGAATACAGTAGACTCTCCAGAGTGATATTTTGTTTGGATGAGAGTAATATGTGTATGCTCTAGATGGGGAAGAGAAGAGGAACCCAGGACACCAGTCACAACTTCTTGTTGCAGCTGCAGAAGCAGCTTTAAAAGCTGGGCAAATTGAAGTCACTTGAACCTAATCCTTAGAGTAGGTCTCACAGCCCCACTGCTTGTATGTTTTCTCATCATGGTTTAAGGTGCTTGCTTGAAAGTAACAAGGTTCGATTTCTTTGAAAACATTTTGTGCTTAATGCTGAGCCTTCTCTCTGCTGATTGAATTCAGCAGGAGCTTTGCAGTCTCCTCCGATGCTGTGGTGACTCATGTCAATGACTCCTAAGGACCAAAAAAAACTAGGCTCAAGGTGGGTGGCCTCAGGAAGAATTCTTCCAGCTTTGGATGCAGCCATATTAACACCAGAAGAGCTGAGGATTTTCCATTTTAATATTCTAGTGGAGAATTCCTCTAGAAATCTGAATGCTGCTCATGTGTCCTTCGCTGACGTCATTGTTCTCTATACCCATGTTGCACTTAACAGAAGAACACAGCACAGTGCATCATTCCCCAGCACAGTAGCTTTGTCCCGCTCAAGGCTTGTGTCATAAAGAAACATCTGGGCTTTGCTTGTTGGCTTTAATTTGGCAACCAAAGAATCTGTGTTCTGTCTTCCTCTGGCTTCTGTCAGGGATCATGTTCAAGGCAGTATGTCATACTTGTCATCCTCCTTAATGGTTTCTAAGTGGCCATTCTCATCTTTTAACTTCCAACCCTTTTGTTTTTGGAGCTCTTCAGTTCATGCAAAGCCTGCAGCTAACATTCTTTAAGATGCCACACTAATTAGGTTGTCCTCTTGTAGACTGTCATGCTCTGTTACTCTTCATTCTGTTCTGTGCCCTTTTCTTATCTACTTATCTAATGCATTTCCCCCCAGAATATTAAGAGCATGTAAACACCATACGTCTTAAAGGCCAATTTATTCACTAAAGAGATGCATAAAAGAATCTTTCGCTCCTTATTAGTAAACACAGACTGAGTTTTACTACAATATCCAGGAGGACCCTAAAATTGCTTATGGAGCTAGGATGGTTAGGTCTGAAGGCCTTTTTGTTTGTTTGTTTCACAAATACAGGTAGTAGTATTATCAAAATGCCTCTCTGGGAAAAACACACCTGTTCAAGACAATCACTCAGAATTGATTTGTAGGGGTCAACTATAAAAGGAAGAAAGACCTGAACATCGCTGGGCCACTGGCTGATGGAAAAAGATGGTCTGCATGATTAAGGATTATTTGCACACTAATTATCTGGTGGTAAACAAGAATATTCCTAAGGCAATGGTATTAAGCAAATGTAATGGGCGCCCACTTGCTACAACATTTAAATTGTATATGTGGCCTTTCTATTTTCCGCTAGTAGCTACACTCCAGTCATCTTGTCTTCAAGGTATGGAGAATAATTAGTACAGTTTTTCATCATGTCAAATGTCTGATGATAAGACACATTGAATGTTGGCACAGGACTCTACATACTTAATAATCCTTCCCAAAATGGAGTCTTTTGAGACGTAAAGTGGATGTTTCATTTCTGTATCCTTTGAAATCTTGAAGCTGTCAAGGAACTTCACTTTAAAAAAAAAAAGAAAATCCTCACTAAAGTCTTAAAGGATTTCCTTTTCACTCAAACGTTCATGTCCAATTTGTTTGGATGACTTTGATCAAGAGCTAAGGGATGCTGATGCAGTTTTAAGACAAAAATCGCCATTGGGTTCTGGATTCAGCCTGATGCTGTGAAGACTCAATGTTCTCCTGGGGCCAAGGCCTTCCAGGGTACAGTTTGCTAGAATTATGCCAATCCTCTAGGAAGCCCTCTCACACCCCTAAAATGATGGGGGGAAACATGTGGGGTGGAAAGTTATACTTCTTTATTCACCAGGTTGAGTCCTCTTCTTCAGTTCATTCGTCATCAATCCTGAGTCCCGGGCCTTTTTCTCAGTCTAACACCTTTGGGGGCAGGCTGGGCCTTACACACCATGGGATGTCTTAACGTACTCCCTTACCGACATAATATGGAACAGAATGCCTTAAAGCCCTGGTGCCTTGGATTCATAAGAATTCATTTTTAAGTGATCTCTGTTGCAAATGTAGAAATGAAACTGGCAGATTGCCCTTCAAATCACCCGCCTTTCTTGATGTTGACTTTTCCTGTAGTGAGGAGGAAAGCAAGCAGATTGTGGTGGTTGCTGCAGGAGGCTTTTCCCGTGTCTTCTGGTAAATATGCAGCTCGTGCTCTTTGAAAAATTAAGGAAGTGATCATGGGGTTGGTGATGAGAAACAGTGTTGCTTTAATACTTTCTGGTCTCTTGGTTATTTGGGGTTTCATTGGAGCCATGAGCCTTGCTGGTGATCACTGTTTGAATACAAGCTTCTCATCCCAGCTTTTGCTGCTATAGTCTAAAACATTGCTTCATGGCAGCACTGTGTTGTAAAACCAGGATCCCAGTTCTAACCCACAGTGGCATTGCCACATTGCCTTGCTAAATTTGATTTTGATTCAAGCTTTGTTTTTGTTTTTCCTTGAGCTGAGGTAATTGTTTCTGGTCGTCACTTTATTTGTTTATGGACTATCTATTGGAAAGGCTTATTAGGAAATAAAAATTATTCTGTAGCAGATCCTTAGCACACTGCTAATGACTCAACAAGAGGTAATTTTGTGCCACATGAGACAATTAGCAATGTCTGACGGAAAAGGGAGAACTCTTCCAAGTGTCTCCAGTGCTCAGAGCATCCCTGTGACCTAGAGGCACTTTACTGAGACCCTTGTAGAGAATCCAGCATATGGGATGCACTCAGTGAAAGTTATTATTTATAGAAGTTGATTTGTATACCCATTTTCAAGTCAGTTCCTGCTTTGAAATGATGGCACTACTCTAATACTAGAAGAAATTGTGTGTGGGGAAAATCCTTTCTAGTCTTTCAGGTATATGTTGATTCCCCAAACATGAGGAATTTCACAGATTTTGTTTGTTTGTTTGTTTGTTTTGTTTTGTTTTGTTTTTTAAAATCTATATTAGTGTCAAGTTCCGCCCAAGCCAGTGACTTCTGCTGTCTGGCATTGCACATCAGGGGACTAAAGGAGATGAAGCCTGGCTCCCAGCTCAGCAGTTCGCCATGAAAAACATCTCCTTTCACACCCTTCCAAACAGACTGGCCTGTCAAGATGATGGGAGGGCACGTTAATAAGGGCGGTGCAGCTGGCCTCTGCCTTGGAACTAAAAAGTTCACTGAGCATAACTAGATCCAGGATCATGCTGGGGACATTCTGATGCTGGCTTTTATTTTTCTCGGGGATTCTGCATGAATCTCTCAGAATTTATCAAGGAAGCTTGCTGTCTCTGCATATAAATGTTGTCGTCCATGAACCAGTGCAATGAATGAAACACAGTTGCAGGCGACCTCGTTCTGCACAGACGTGATGCACTGTCCAGAAAGGCAGGGTTTGCACTTCACTCATCAAAGGCATGGTGATAGTCTTTCTTTAATTAATAAAAGTATCATTTCAAAGTTGCCTTCAATATTATGATAATCAGAAGCCAGAATAACATATTATACAATAAAAATCTCCTGCGCCTTTATTTGTCTTATGCAGAATTATGAAACATTGAGGGTGACTGTTAATACTTACGACTCTTAG
The DNA here is from genome assembly GCF_903995425.1 of Onychomys torridus. Classification (NCBI taxonomy): domain Eukaryota; kingdom Metazoa; phylum Chordata; class Mammalia; order Rodentia; family Cricetidae; genus Onychomys; species Onychomys torridus. The sequence continues at coordinate 82,917,710 of NC_050445.1, read as the reverse complement.
TACCTTGCCTTCACTGCACTTTAGGTACTTGTTTTTAGTAATGATAGCATTGAAAGGTGGTTTGGGGGCCTGGGGAAATAGCTCAGCAGGAAAGCGCATGCTCTGCCAGCATGAGGTTGGAGTTTAGATCCCTGGCACCCGGGTCACAGTCTGACCATTGTAGTCCCATTGCTAGGGAGGCAGAGTCTGGGCAATCTCTGGTTGGCCAGCTAGTGTAAACTGTGAGTACTGTGTTCAGTGAAAGACTCTTCCTCAAAAAAATAGAGTGGAGAACTTTTGGAGAAGATACCCCACACTGACTACTGGCCACCATACACATGCCTGCATACAACAAAGGACTTTCATTTACTCAACAGTCTAATTAGGACTAGAGGCTCTGAAGGTCTTCCCCATGTTTCTTTGTTGTGAAAACATTATGCGATTTTTCAACTTATATCAGCTTTGTATCAAATTCCAGTGTGTTTACATCATCATTCTCTTTATTTCCGATGCATGTTGTTCTAGAGGTATATTCTTGGATTTAAGAGTCCAGATTCAACTACCCAAAACTCTTTGGTTGTTGTTGACGACACTTGACTATTGCTGCATAGCTCTGCCCCCATTCTCTTCAGTCTACCAGTGTAAAACATTACTCAGGTGGACCCTGTGAGCATTAAGTGGCTGTTGTCTGGAGACAAAGCCAACCGAAGCATTGAAGAGTCCGCTCCTTCTTCCAGAACATAATGACTTTAAAGTCTGGTTTCTTGTGGGTCACAAACTCATTCAATTCAATTAATCCAATTAAACCCAAACAATAGCAGCTGCGTTGAGATGAAGCGTTGTCTTCGGCTCACTTTGATGTGAGCTATTAGCCTCTTCCCTAGCATAGGTTTTTCTGAAACAATGGGATTTCCCAAGCTGCCTTCTCAAAAGGAGTTTAAGCTGCAGAAGCATCCGCTTGGGTGTACATCTTGACAGAATTTCCGTCATTTGCAGAGCACCTTGAATTTTCCTACAAGTTAATCGGACAAGCGTGCAAGCGTAGCATGAAGAGCCTGGTTCTGTTCTAAGAAAAGACTTCCTCTTGGCTACATGGCATGAATGTCTGATAACTTTGTTTTCTCAACACCAGGCAAATTAATAGAGACTGAGTTACGCCCCCCCCCCCCCCCCCCCCCACCGCCAAAATTGCTAATAACCTTTAATAACTAAGTGCAGTATTTATGCAGTTCTTTCTAATCAAAGGTTGCCTTTGGTCTCTGGCTGCCAAAACCTTAATAAAGACAATAATTCTTGGCTCACCCATAAGTGAGATTATGCAACCAGCAATGAGGAAACCATTAAAAAATTAATTTAAGGGAAAGTTAATTGGTGTTTTGCAACTTGGTCAACAAAATGTTTCATCGTGATTAATGGGATTTTTCAAGGACTGAAAACATTAAGCCTGAGGAAATTATTTTTCCTTATTAGCTTTTATTCTTCATCTATTCATTTGAGATTATAAGTAGGCAGAGATACTTAAGTGAATTCCATGATTTAAACAAACAAACAACAAGCAAAGAAATGTTCCATCTCCAGAAATAGAAATGAGAAAATAAACAGGCTAGAGAAAGTCATACTTGTATGGCCTTAATTAGTCATCAACGGTTGGTTCTCTGTGGCTTGGACTATAGAAGCATATCTCCCAGTTTTCACAAGCCACACACCTTCCAGGATGGAAGTCATGCGCAGTTTTTAGTTTGTTTTTGTTTGTTTGTTTGTTTGTTTGTTTCAATGTGGTAGCATTACTTCTGGGTTGTGCCATTTCCCCACAATCTCTCCACCCTCCGTCATCCACAGAGAGCTTTGGCTCATCCCCACTGTGGCTCCTGCTCCCTCTCCAGCCTTGGCAGTGAGTTTTCCAGCTTTTAGACATTGCCTTGGTGTCCCCCTCCTTGGAAATGAGAAAGCATTTTGACTGCTGTGAAAAATCATTGGATTAAGAAAGCATTGCCCTCCTCTGTGACCCACCCCTTCCCGCCCTCCAGAATGAGCCCAAGTGCCTACTTACATCCTGTGTCTTCTCAGTGCTCTGTGTCCTGTGGCCAAGGCGTGCAGCAGAGGCATGTGGGCTGTCAGATCGGGACACACAAAACAGCCAGAGAGAGTGAGTGCAGCCCATACACCAGACCAGAGTCGGAGCGTGTCTGCCAAGCCTCACCATGTCCTCTCTACACTTGGAGGGCAGAGCAATGGCAAGAAGTAAGTAGAGCCATGAAGTAAGTGCACACCTGCCTGTGTGTCGCTCCACCCCCTTGTCAGCATCATATCCGCACCCTATGGAGCCTGCAAAGCCATTGAGCACAGTGGCATTGCTGGCTCCTACCCAAAAAGTTTGCTGTCAGGCTCTAGGCAATGCCTGCGTGTGTCTCCCCAAATTCGTATTCGTGAATGTTCCAGAGCTGTGTTCACTGAAAGGGTGTGTGCTGGGGGGTGGGGGGAATGGAGGAGGAGAGCTTTAACACGCCCTTGGCCAACAGCATAAACACAGAGACCACGTTCACAGGTGGGGAGATGGGAGGAATATTTTAATATGTCAGTTTTAATTTTGTTGTTCTGTGTTAATTTAAATAGCCATAAACTGCAAGTCGCACTTGAGGTAAAACCTGGTCTTTATTTTTCCTCTGTCTGTGTTATTGACTGTCAGGGAGCAAAGATGAGTGCTCATGTGAAACACTCATTAATTAGTGTAGAATTTCCAACCGTTTCAACAGTGGGTGGAGTTCGAAGAACTGTTGAGTTAATGCAGGAATAGGCCAGACTTATTTTTCCTCCTTTCCACATGTTAATGCTTGACTAAAGCAGACACTTAAGTGTCCATGCTGGAAAGTCCAGTTGCTGGGGGGGGGGGGGGGAGGTGAAGAGGTGGTGTAAAACATTAGAAGGAGGTAACCCCAGTTTCCAGAACAGAATGATAGATTGTAGAAAGAGGAGGACAGGACTGGAAAGTAAAAATCAGACCTGCTGACACTGGAATGAAATAAAATATGCATACTGCCTCAGCGGGAAGTGAGGAGTAGCCTGTGCTGAGTGGGTGGGTCTCAACTCAGTGTGGTTTGGAGGTCACTGGTCTGCACTTTGTACTGTGCTGGGAGCATGCTGCTCATCACCTCACTTTATCTTTTGAACACTAAATGAGGTGAGAATTATTATCCTCTCTTTTATTCAGATGGTAAAACTAAGTTTCAGACAGACTTTGTCACATGTCCAAGTGTCCCGCATTTAGCAACTGGAGGAAGCCACACACGATGGATGCTATTTGTCCCCTTCAGTCTTTATGGTTTTCCAACTGTATTCTGCACCCCTGGGATCAGTTTCCCAGCCCTGCCCGTCACCATGATGAATCTGTCCCTACTACAATGCCTCTTTCCTTTAGGAATTCCTCCTTCTCCATCCGATTAGTCTAAGTTGCTCGTTTTCCTTCTGGAATCTTCTGTCAGATAATATCAGGGAGATACCTAAGGCAGTGACATTTCAGATGACTTGAACTGGAGCCTGATACGGTATCTGTCAGGAACTTGGACGCTTAGAATAATATTGGTGTGGTCTCTATCTCAGCTCTACCATCAATAGCCACATGACTCAGAGCAAGAATTCTTAAGTCTCTGAGCCTTGGTTTGCCTCCTGTAGAATGGGAACTGCAGTGACTTTGTAGAGTTGTTTTGAGGAAGCTGGGAAGGTCACACATCTCTCCTCAGTCCCAGTCCTGCGACTGGCAGTGTCAGGTAGAGACACTCACTCCCTGCTTCACAGAAACTTGCCTCTGTCTTTGGAATTCTTACCTCAGACCTATCCCTGACCATTTTCTTCACCTCACTCTTCAGGCCAAACTCAACTCTGTCCCTGTTCCAAAGATCAGGAAGTGAGAAAGGGTTCACAGATGAGCCAAAACTAACTGCTTACAATGTAGCCGGTGTTCCAGAGTTTGAGAGCCAATCATGAGAGTATAAGCTCCATTCCCAATTCCTTATGAATCCCTTAGGGTAGAAAAACCACACAAGAAACACATCCAGAAGCTTCTGTCTTTGCACATGCTGTGCAGATGGGCCTTTTGAAATCCTTCCTCAAATATTGCTATCAAGCTCCATATAAAAAGACTTAACGGTGATGGTGTACGCCTTTAATCCCAGCACTCAGGAGGCGGAGGCAGGCAGATCTCTGTGAGTTCCAGGCCCACACCTGGCTTGCATAGTCAGTTCTAGGCCAGCTGAGGATATATAATGAGACCCTGTCTCAAAGGGGGTGAAGGAAGAAGAAAAGGGGGAGAGGGAGGAGGGAGGAGGAAGAAGAAGAAGAGGAAGACAGGCAAGGACTTGAGGAGATGGCCTGATAGGGCTTGTATTGAGTAAATTTAGCAGAGGTTAACCATAGCCACAGAGTGAATGGGCTCTGTAAATGATAAGAACCAGGTTCTAGTATTTACTGTTCTTCCGCTGTGCTTTCTCATGCTCCCAGAGGAGAGTCTTGAGAGGCACCAGGTGGTGAGGGTGGCTGGGGACCCACCAGCGGCACTGAGTAGGAAAGTAAAGTTCACGGTAGCAGAGCAGAGACAGGCCCCACCAAACCCTTTGTGTTCCCCGCTCGCAAGGCACTTTGAGAGCCTACTCGAGATGTCCACACAGCATCCAGGCTTAGAGGGAAGGTCGGAAACCACTAGACAGCTGTCTTAAATGTCCACAGCAGGAACACTACAGCCTCAGTCCCGCTCACATGCGGCAGGACTACTTTCCAGACCAAAGATGTTCTCATTAAACAGTAAATTGGTGCCCGGTGCACAACGCAGCTCTTCCCCAGCCTCTCCCACATCTCAGCTCTCTCCTCCTGTCTAGCTCTGGTCTCTTCTCACAAAGTCCTACTCAGCTGCCATTTGACCCCATCTTGTCCCTGTGTGGACTTAAGTTCTAGTAACATATGATCTGAGGTTGGTGACATAACACAGCACAGACTCCCAGCCACCCAAAGGGGACATACTAGAGCTTTATCTCCTGGAAATCTCTTTCTTTCCTAGCAGGCCTTGGCAACACTTCTTGTCCTGTTTGCCTTTCGTGTATGTATCCCATCCACCTTTTGCTCCTCCCTTGTGCAGTATTAAAATTCAGTAGGTTGTTGTCAAGATGAATTTCCTACTAGGCCCATGAGTAAATGACACCCCTCTCCTTCTAAGAAATAACCAGGGCAGCTGAATTGAGAGGTACAACTTTTGAGTGTTCACCCTGCGATGATTATCAGGGATATTTTATACAGCTGCAAAGATTGTGAACTGCACAATTCCAGGGAGTGCTTTTCCTGTAGGGTGCAATGTGAGAAGCTTCCCTTGGAATTGTCTAGTTGAGGTCCCACACTGGTAATACAAAACATAACAGAACGTAGTGTTTACTAAGCAATGAATGAGACATTAAATGAGTATTCTTACATGAAGTAACTTATTGAACTATTTCCTAACTCTTTGATACAGTCCTATTTTGTCCCATTTAATGTGAATAAATGAGAGGCTAAGGTAAGTTGATCTATCAAAGTTCTTGCACAAAAGACTAGAATTTGAGGCCCAGGAGCCTGGCCTCTAGAGCACAAACTGAGAGTTTGTAGCCTTAGTTCCGCATGCCAGCATGGCCTTCACCTGAATTATTTCATTTCCTTCTTAGTGGTGGTGTGGCCTCTCCTGGAGGGTTGGTTTCGATGTGTTGCTCACTTTCTCAGGCTGCATTCTCACCTGCTTCTAAAAGCAAGGTTCTATGTGTGGTTGAGCAACTCTGACCTACAAATGGTGGGAAGGCTCTGGTGTTAGCACCACTCTGCTCAGAGTGGTGCCTATGGCTATGCCTGTGAGAAAGAGTGGCCACTGTTTAAGATGGGGGCTTTGTTTTCCAGAAATTTCCCAGTGTTTAGTATACCTTTGAATGGTTGAATTTATGAATGGAGGGACAAAAGATGGTGTTGGGGGCAGGGATGGGGGAATGGGCAAATGCCTGACTCTTCAGCTGAAGAATAAAGACATTCCAGTGTCTTCTGGAACAGTTAAGCAAATGTTCCTTCTGGAAGGGCAGCGGCTGTGTTTTCTTGTCACACGGCCATGAACATGCTGTGACTTTGCAGAACTGCCCAGCCTCTTTTGGCCCAGAACAGGAATTGTGGCCTCTTTTGAGCATATTTCAAGTTTAAGAGCATTTATTACACTCAGCTGTAGAGTGACTCCCAAGTTCATCTTCTTAGAATAGAACCATTGGAATGAGCAGCAATTCCTTGGTCAGTTGAGTGATAAGACTTTCATGGCTTTTACAACAGGGAGTAGAGAGGGCTTGTTGTGTTCAGAGTAAACTTTAACCCTTTCTTATCCATGGCATCATTCATTTATTAAACAGTATGTGTCAATCACCTGAAAAGTACCAGGCACTGGGCATTAGGAGTGTTTTTTGGTTTGAGTTTTGGCTTTGGCTTTTTTTGTTTTGTTGGTTGGTTTGTTTTGTATTTCTTGTTTTTTCCCCAAACCTCAAATCATGTCACCTAACTTCAACCTAAGGCTAAGTGTCATGGTGGCATGTGCCTACAGCCCCAGCAATAAGAGGGCAGAAGGGTGGCAATCATGAAGCCATCCAAAAGAGGGCTGAGTGGATAATAACTCAATGGCAGAGCTTAGGTTGCTTGGCTACCATGTGTAAGACCTTGGATTCAGGCCCTGGTGCCATAGGAAAGGATAAGATGAGGGGAAATGAGATACAAACCCTACTGTACTGTGATCCTCACCCTATACATGCTGTTGCTGCTGACCTCCATCCTTGCTAAACCTTCTGACCCTAGATAACTTGCTTGTTCCTTTACTCCTTTTCATCAGCTGCCACATCCCCCACTTTAGCATCATTGGGATGCCTCCATTCCTTCCTCTTCCCTCCTAGATGGCTTCTCACTCAGTAACACTATCTGTTTTTGGAACCCATGAGTTACATGATTATACAGGGGACCCTTAGGGTTAAGGTTACCTAAGGGATATGTGAGACCCCAGGCTGAGAGTGGTTGGCCCTCTGGCTGTCAAGCAGGGAATTTGACATCATCAAGCCAACTTCTGATCCACAACACAGACCTGTGCCCATTGCAAATGTTAGTCAGATGGATGAATGCCTCTATAGTACTGCCTCTACCTCTTGTTTGAATAACTGATTTTTCTCTCTTTAAGACAAGAGTAGATGAATCCATTTGTTCTTACCTTTCCTTGCAACATAAAAACCCAGAAAAATCAACCCAGTATTATCAACCCATTAGGTATGTGATTCCTCTGCCCATATCCTTCCCAACAACAGTTATCTGGTACAAGAAATGACAAATCCTTTCATCCTTGGGAAAAGCATCCTTTAAAAGGTAGAACCTGTGCATGTCCAGTGATTTTATTTTCCCCATGGTTAGAGAATTGTAACAAAAGATGTGTTTCAAAATGAAAACAACTTTATTGTAATGTTTAAGGATTGCATTGAACAGTCCTATTTAGGCCATCAGCCCATAGCAAATGGACATGTGGAGAGAAAATAGTGCCTTGGGGGTTTATTTCAGGTCTTGTTCACCCTCGGATTTTGAAGTTCCTTCCCATTAGTTTCAGCATCTTTGAAGGCATGCACCCTGCAGGACAATGGATGCACTGCCCGGTTTAACCTGGCACTATGACTATTTCCTTTCTGCATCTACTGCATGCTGAAATTCATAGAGGTTGATGCCCTTACTTAGTCATTTATTTGGTTGCTGCTTTTTTAACTCAGAAAGCCATGATGAAAACCCATAAAACCTTCTGCAAATCTAAATGAGGCTCATTGAATCCATTTTCTTAGAACAGTCTAGATGATATTCCAGGACAGGAAGCACTGTAGATTATTGGGGACTGGACTAGGGAAATGGTGTTTACCAATGCTGAAGCATCCAGTAGCATGGGCTGGATTTACTTCCCCCATGACTTTGCTAAGATTTAAGATTCCAAAAGAAAACTTTGGTCACATGGTTTTCAGGACATCAAGAAGTCAATTATTTACCTTGTTTAATTTTTAATTCCCAGAAAGTTTTATTCTGGGTAAATTTTCTCATTGCAATTACCTGCTGCTGTCAAAACAGATTTTATAATAGGTAACTATTCTTCATGAGTAGGGAAGAAAATACTTAACAAGCACAAACTGTTAAGGAACCCTGGCCTTTTTGCTGGCATCTGTTATTTATTGACAATGATTCAAGCCTTTTGAATTAGTGAGAATGCACTTGGACATGGCAAATGCATTTTAGGTTTACATTTAACTGTGATTCTGGTGTCCCTAAGTCCTAATTTTCCAAGAAAATTTTACTTTCTGTGAGTAAATGTTCCTTTCTCAGAGATCTATGTTGTTTCTAACATTCAGCAAAACATTGTAACTCCCCAATACTTGTCAGTTTACTCCAAAGGGAACAAAAAACTCCAGACTCAAGAACCAGGGAAGCAGGCTCAGCTGATCCCCACTGGTTTGAAATGGTTTAGCTTCTTCTCACCTCACTGACTTTAGGTCATATTTATGCCTCTGGAAACTGGTGACATGCCAGCTATGGAGGTTTGCTTCCAAAAGCAGCAAGACATTTAAGTTTCCAAAGATAAAGCTACTCAGATAACCAAGCCTGCTTCCTAAAAGTACAGAGTGACTCATGGAAGACAGGGAGCATTGTCATGTACTCCAACAATTCTACCCCTAAGAGCAGACTCAAAAGAATCAAATCAAATGTTCGAATTGGTTTCTGAGTGTTCATAATAGCACCATTCACAATAGTTCAAAGGGAAGTCACCAAACATCCGTTAACAGATAAGTGAATAAACTAAGGGAGGCCTATCCATACCTTGAGCTATCCAGCCTCGAAGAGCAATGAAGCACTGAGACATGCTCAATACGGAAGCATTTTAGAAACACTGTGCTAAGTGAGAGAAGCCTAGTGGAAAAGGGCTCATATCATATGGGTTTCTGAATATGAAGTCCCCAGAATAAGCAAACCCAATAATACAGAAAGCAGGTCATCACTGCTAGGGTCTAGGTTAGAAGGAGGAAAGATGAGCGACTGCTTAACAGAGACAGGATTGGAGTAATGAAAAAATGTTCTATCACTGGATTGTAGCCGTGGCTGCACAGCATTGCATTCAGGTCATTGAATTGACATTTTTAAGATGGTTATATGATGAATTTTATGTTCTTTCTATTTTTCATTACTAATGTGTGTGTATTTGTACACATGTGTGCAATTGTGTGTGTGTGTGTGTGTGTGTGTGTGTGTGTGTGTGTGTGAATGAGAGCATCTGTGAGCCACAAACGTGTGGTGGTTAGAGGACAAACTTCACTTGTTTTCAAGAGCCTAGTGTTGTTCTCTGGTGTGTTTTTTTCCAATTAGATGACCCGCGACCTCCCAGGATCCTCCTGTCTCATTTCCCATTTCCCCCACAGGGCTGCTGGGATTGCCGATACTCAGGCTATCCCTCCAGATTTGACATAGGTTTTAGGGATTCAGATGAAGGTCTTCATGCTTGCAGGCAATGAGCCACCTCCCAGCTGCTGTATTATTCCTTGTTTATCATACGCACATAAAAAAGACATGGGGTGCATTGGGGAAGACGTTTCAGGGAGGAGCCGTATCTCAAACTCACATGCCTTCCACGCAAAGCAGGTAAAAGAAAATTGCTGCCCGTGCTGGATAGTTTTGTGTCGACTTGACACAGGCCAGAGTCCTCTCTAAAGGGCTAAGGGAAAGCCTGAAGAGCAGTTTCTTCATTAGTGATCGATGGAGGTGGGCCCAGCCCTTTGTAGGTGGTAGCACTCCTGGGCTGGTGGTCCTGAGCTCTAAAAGAAAGCAGGCTGAGCAAGCTATGAAGAGTAAGCCAGTAAGCAGCACTCCTCCATGGCCTCTGCATCAGCCCCTGCCTCCAGGTTCCCGCTCTGTTTGAATTCTTGCCCCGACTGCCTTCAATGATAAGCAGTGATGTGGAGGTCTCAGCGAAATAAACCCTTTCTTTCCCAAGTTGCTTTTGGAAATGGTGTTTCCTCACAGCAACAGAAACAATAAATTAGACACTGCCATTATGTGTGTATGTGTGTGTGTATGTGTGTGTGTGTGTGTGTGTGTGTGTGTGTGTGTGTGAGAGAGGGGGGGGGGGGGAGAGGGAGAGAGAGAGTCAGTCTATGGCCCTCCCTATGGAACTTAAAATGAGGAATTCTGAAAGGAAGTTTGCTAATAACACACCAAAAGCTTGCTGGTGTTAGATAAGCCAGGGGCAGCAGACATCCAATCGAGGCAAGACTCAGCAACTCTCATGGCAGAAGCCAGTCTCTCCCCTGAAGCTTTCTGGGCAGTCCAAAACTTAGATTGTCAAGTGCCAGCAATGTCTTGGACAGGCTTAGGTGACAACGCAGATGGCAGAGGTCTACCTTCCAAGTGGAGTTTGTTGTTGGAATGACACCTGCCCCTTGTTCCGTTCTCCTTTGCTGGATTCTGGAAGTAGTCAGGTGTGACAGGGCAGGTGACTTAGGCTCCAGTAGTCCCAGGTTCGTCATTTACGAATCGGAGATGCTAGCCTATGCTCTTTCATGCTGTGCAGATGTCCCCTTTACTGTCCACCCTTGGTACTCAAATAGCCCCTTCCTGAGAACCAGGCAAGTCCTGAGCATGGTCACCCTTATCCATCAGGACCTACCTTCAGTTGGAACTCGGTGGAGAGTTTTGGGGAGTCTAGAACTGAGAAGAGTCTACCTGCCAGAGGCCAGGCTGTCAGACTGCATACGCCTGAAAGTGGTTTCATTGAGAGTGAAAATATACCCTTAGGGTGTCCTGGATAGAAAGTAGACCAAACAGCATGATCCGTGAAGATGTTATTTTAGTTATTTAGGAGATATGATGAACAACTAGGCAGGTGATGACCTTCCTGGTCCTAGAAGTGTTTTGATGCCGCCATGGCAACCAGGGAACACAGTTTCTTTTCTTCTTTCCTTCTTCTTCTTTTCTTCTTCTTCTTCTTCTTCTTCTTCTTCTTCTTCTTCTTCTTCATCTTCTTCCTCCTCCTCCTCCTCCTCCTCCTCCTCCTCCTCCTCCTCCTCCTCCTCCTCCTTCTTCATTTTTAGACATTGTCTATCTGTGTAGCCCTGGCTGTCCTAGAACTCACTATGTAGAACAGGCTAGCCTCAAACTCAAAGATCTGCCTGCTTCTACCTCCCGAGTGCTGGGATTAAAGACTGCCACCACGACTGGGGTTTGCTCCCTTCTTCCTCTCCCTCCAACCTTCTTCTTTCCTTACCCCTTTCTCTTTCCCCCCTCCCCTTCTCCTCCCACCATTCATATCCTTCTGTTCCTCCCTTCCTCTCCTTTTTCCTCCCCATCCCCTTCTCCTTTCTTTTCTATTTTTTCTTCAGTATTAGGGATTAAACCCAGGGTCTTACACATGCTAGACAAGTGTTCTACCTCTGTGCTACATCCCCAGCCATGGGTTTAGTGTTTGAGTGAGTGTTGAATTAAAAAATAAAATTAAAAAAAAAAAAAAAACCTTGAAAGCCTCATCCAAGCTAGTGTTCATTCATTCATCCACACTTTCATTTCTTCACTCAGACAGACATGTATGGAAAACACATCCCTGTGCTGGGGATAAAGTTGTCAGATACCTACATAGAGACAGTCAACGCCTGGGGACCTTGCCGCTTCAACAGCTGTCTAGCCAAGCCATCAAATAACTACAAGAAACAGAGTGTGAAGCTGTGTGAGGCTTCATCTCACCACCCCATTTGTCTCTTGCAGTGCACCAAGACATGTGGAGAAGGCTCCCGGCACCGACAGGTAGTGTGTGTAGCCGAGGACCAAAGCGAAGTGCACAGTGCACATTGTGACTCGGACCAGCGGCCTCCAGACCAGGAGAGCTGCAGCCTGCAACCCTGCGAGTATGTGTGGATCACAGGAGAATGGTCTGAGGTACTGTCCTGGGGCATTTGCGATGCTTTCAGTCTAGCAGCAGCAGGGTGACAGGGCAGGGAACCCGCCCTCCAGGTCTACATCTGAGGATCATGTGTTCTCACCCAATGCCAAGTTCTCTGACTTCTGCCTTCTGCGAATCACCTTGATTTCCTTTTAATACAGATAAAGGGGAATTATTATAGGGGCTGAAAATTCATAGGATGCTTTCAGGTGCCAGCAGGAAGTTATGCATAAGAATGTATCTTGGGGCTGGGGAGAAAGCTAAGTGAGTAAAAGTGTTTGCAGAGCAAGCATGAGGACTCAAGTTCAAATCCCAGGAACCCAGATAGAAGCTGGACCAAATACATATCTAATGGACGGACCTCAAGCCTCTTTTCTCCTGATAGGCTCCCGAGGGTAATGCCTACATAGACACCTTTAGTTATTAATTAGCCAGTATCAACAATAGCACAATTACCTCATCTTCAAACCTCACAGGATTTCAAAGTGCTAAAAGGTCTAAAACTTCACAATTGTTGCAATTGCCCCCCCCCAAAAAAAAACAAAAACAGAGATTCAAAGTGAAAGCACCTTGGTTCACAGTAGAGGTGATAATGATGGTAGATAACAGATATGTTTACATGGAATCTCTCCATACAGGCCAGAAAGTTCACTCTGAATGACATGAGTGTTTGCCTCTAGATATATTTGCTGTGTTGATCTACACCTTCACTCAAATTGGTCCAAAAAGTCTTTCCTAGCCATGTCTCCCCATCCTGTCCTCTACAGCACTGATTTTCATCCTCTGAGGGGGCATTTGTCAATGTCAGGAGACATACCTGGTCATCACAGCTAGGACAGGGGGTACTTGATATCTGGCAGGTGGAGGCCAGGGTCATTACAAAGTGATGCACTGTGCACTGGACATGCCTACAGCACACACTTACACATCTGAAGTCCAGAGTTCCAAGGTAAAGAACTCTTCTCTGCCGTGTCCCACATGTCTCCAGATGGCATGAAGAGCCTTTAAACTGTGAAGGGGGTAGGAGGACTGGGGAGACAGCTTAGTGGATGAAATGCCTACAGGGTAAACATGAGAAGCAAAGTTCAGATCCCCAGCTCTCATGTAAAAAGCCAGGCATGCCAACACACATCTGCATTTCCAGAGCTTGTGGGCAGCGACAGGAAGCTCTCCGTGGATCCCACTGGTCGTCTAGTCTAGCCCATCAGTGAGTTCAAGGTTCAGTGAGAAACATTTCAAAAATGATGGTGGACAGTGATAGAAAAAACATCCAGCATTGAACTTTGGCAGCTACACATGTACCCATGATCACACACACACACACACACACACACACACACACACACACACGAAGATAGAACATTACAATATACATTTACACAATTGCCAGCCAGAAACAGGTGAGTCCAGAGGAGTGTTCAGAAAATTCACTGACTAGCTTGGCACAAAATCTTCCAACTATTCAGATCCCACCGAGGGAAAGTTGGGAAGGATTTCTGGACACACCCCTCTCTTTGTTCTTCTGTTCCTCATCAGGCATGGCCTCTACCTTCTGGCTATTGCAAGAGCCCCAGCTCCCCTGGCTCTCGGCATGGGGAGAGCTCTCCCTTGTACCCTCCTTCTGTCCCTCCACAGGTCTCTTCATCTCTGTGCCTGTCCAGCCTTCTGCCTCCCAGCAGACTCTTCTTCTTGGCTCTGATTCCTGCCTATCTGGCTGTAGTTACTATGTTTCCCCTCAGCCAAAACTGGCACCCCCTCGTGGTCAACCTTTCCTATGGGGTTTTATTATGCTGACAAGCTTTTTTTTTTTTAAGATTGATTGATTGATTGATTGATTGATTGATTGATTGATTATGTATACAGAAGAGGGCACCAGATCTCATTAAAGATGGTTGTGAGCCACCATGTGGTTGCTGGGAATCAAACTCAGGACCTCAGGAAGAGCAGTTGGTGCTCTTAACCTCTGAGCCGTCTGTCCAGCCTGCTAACAGGCTTTCTGTCTTTCTGAGAGCTGTGTTGCGTCTGCAGCCTCAATGCAAGCTCAACCATCAAGAGTTGAGAGGAAGACTTTCTTTGTGTGCATGTGCATGTGTGTACATGCTTACAAACACACATTGTTTAAGAGTGTGTGGTAGAGGCTGGAGGACAGCCTTGAGGGTTATTCCTCTGGCACTGTCCACCTTTTTTTTTTTAAAACCCTTTTGGTCACCAGGTCTTTTATTACGCTAGAAGTCATCAAGTAGACGAGGCTGGCTGGCCAGCAAACCCAATGAATTCATCCAATTCCCTCCACAGTGCTAGGATTACATGTGCATGCCACCACCTCTGGCTTCTTCTGTGTGGGTTCTGGGAATCAAACTCAAGTCCTTTTAATGACACAGCAAGCATTTGACTCGCTGAGTTATCTCCTCAGCCCTAAAAGAACATCTTTTGGAACATAGTTTTCCATACTTCCATAGATTTTCAAGTATGTTACAGATTGAAAGCAATCCCATATATGTCTATAGCAAAGGGTTGGAAACAGGTTTGGACACGAACACAAGGACCACAGGACCAGGGTCTGCAAGGGCATAGGCAGGGAGAGGCTGGCTCCAGAACTCCTTCTAGAAACTGTGCTTGAAGATGCTACAGTTATTGCAAGGTATTCCTTCACTCTGGGACCTTTGCTTCTGGAGAGTTCTCTGTGTTATTCTCAGCATTCACAACTCCTGAGTGTGCAAGGCCTAGAACAGACATGTGAAGAGCGGCTGTAAGGAAAACATGCATCTCTAGCATGTTTGAAATACAGTCCTGGTAGGCATGGGGGTCTTTATGTTGCTTTGTTTCTACATTCAAGTTTGAAAAGGAAACTTTACCTGTGAAGAGCTGTACACATAGGTCCACAGCATTTGGAGTCTACTTACCATGCAGCTGCCCCTCACACACATAAAAACCCTGGCCTTGCAGGGCTGGAGAAGCCATCCGTTGTTTCAAAGCGCTGCCGTCAACTGACCCAGTTATTTTGGAGGCCCTTCAAGGGTGTGGAGGCTGCTGGCCCTGTCTGTGGCCCAGGTTCATCAGCATATGTGTGTCTCCTAGGACGTACAAATAGCTGGCCTTTGCTTTTGGTGTCTAAGGGCTCGGGACTCAGCATCTGCCTTCTCCAGTATACAGCCTTGAGGAAGTCGGTACAGACTGAGGCCATAAAGGCATGAGGTCATACCCTTTAGAACACCCACAGCTCAGCTAGGCAGAGCTTCTCAGCATGTCTCCACACTGAGACACTGGGGTAGTCCAAAGCCTCCTGGCCAGAAGTCAGCTGGGTCCTCCAGCATGTGGGCAGGAACAGTCAAAGAAGGAAGAAATGAGGACGGCACATTTCCAGCTCTCCAGCCAGCTGGGAGGGAGGGCTCAGGGATGCTCAGCATGGCTCTGGCTGGCTTTCTTCTATCTTGTTCCTAGGATTCCTTCCAGGCCAGCCCAGAAAGGTTAAAGGAAAAGGAAATGGAGTAGCTTAAAGCCACAGGGCATGAGACACAGGCAGACATGGTGACTGTCAGTTATCCTTAGGGATTAATGGAAATTGGACCCTCACCCTGGAAAAATCCATGGCATACATGCGACATGCTATTTCCAGGAGCTCCTCTCATGCCTGGGTACAGTCTAGGAAGGGGTCAGAAGACTGACTCCACTGTGCATTTGTGCAGTGCCTTTACAAAGAATGGTGTTCAGTCACAACGCTGCCTAGAAGTGTCATCCAAGTGACGTGAGTTGTGTCTTTATTTCTATTAGCATATGTTAATTATAAATTTAAAATGGGCCTCATTATGATCATTTTATCCCAGTATCCTCTCATCCTCTCTCGTCCTCTCCTAGTCCCACTGATCCCCTTATCTTCCCTACTAATCCTGTGTGTGTGTGTGTGTGTGTGTGTGTGTGTGTGTGTGATTATAGTTTCATTAGAGTTGCTTAGAAAAGCATGGGTGAGAAGTTATTTACAGATATAAATGGTGGGCTACCCCACTGAACAAAATGTTTCTCTCTCTCCCAGCAACTATTAATTTCATACATATCCTCAGAGAGGGGTGGGACTCATGAGCTCCTCCTCCTCCCTTCCATAGCCAGATGTTGACTGACTCAATCTTTTTTTTTTTTAATAATTTATTTTAACTTTATTTTATATGCATTGGTGTGAAGGTATCAGATCCTGGAGAACTGAACTTACAGACAGTTGTGAGCTGACATGTGGTTGCTGGGAATTGAACTCAGAACCTCTGGAAGAGCAGCCAGTGCTCTTAACCATTGAGCCATCTCTCCAGCCCCGACTGGCTCAGTCTTATTTAGCTCTAATACAAATCATCACAGCTACTGTGCATTCAAGAGTGCTACAGCTATGCCATGCCCAGAAGGTTCCAGCATTCCATGGAACTCTACCTCATCCTCTGGGTCTTACATTCCTTCTGTTCTGCCCTCTTCTGCGATCTTCCCTGAACCTTGGAAGGGGAAATAGGATGTCTTCCTTATGGCTGAGCACCCAACGGTCTCTTATTTTCAGCACTTGACCAGTTATGAGTCTAATTACTGCTGCCTACCCAAAAAGAAGCATCTCTCCCCAGAGCTGAGGGCAGCACTAAACTACGGACATAAATGCAATTATTTAGGAGGCAACTGATGAGCACGCCATGGCCACCAATGCCCAAGTGGCAAGTTGGTAGTGTATAAGTAAAACTGCTGTTGACAGTTCTCCCCACCCGTAACCTGCACAGCACGTCCCTCCACTGTGAAAACAGGGAGGAAGCTTCCAGCTCTGTTCCTGTAGGTCCTGCAGCCAAAATGTATGGTGTCTTTAGTCAATAGGATCTTACCATCCAGTTGTGGTGGGCAACCAACCACAGCGGCCATTGTCTGTATTATTTGGGGCCTCTTGAAGATCTCCCTGACCAACAGCTCACTGGGAGGTAGCCCACCCGTCCCTGAGCTTTTCATTTTGTTATCTGTAGTTCATAGGGTCAGCTTGTCTCCTCTACTCAGGATTCTGTTTTGAAAGCTTTTTATTTTAAAGATTTCTTTTTAATTAGATTACCAGGTTCCTTGTACCTTTTTCACATAGCCTTAGTTTTCATTGCCCATCTCCCCTCTACTCACCCTTGTCTCTTGGAGCATTCCACCCCAGGATGCTTCCTTCTGCTTTCCTGCATTCTATTACCCTCCCCTGCCCCACTCTTAACCCCATGGTCCCTTTCTAGTTTCCTGGCTCTTACACATACTCACTCCCACAGAAACACACATATGTAAAAATTAGCAGCTAGGACCTGCATGTGAAAGATGACATGCAATAATTGTCTTTTTAAGTCTGGATTACCTCACTTAATAGAATGTTTTCCAATTCCATCCATTTTCCTGAAGAATTAATAATTTCATGTTTATTAATGGCTGCATTAAATTTCATTTGAAATGTGCACTATATTTTCTTAAAGATTTTATTTTTCATTTTTAATTATGTGTATATGTATGAGTCCATGGGGGACTGTTCACCTGAGTGTAGTTCTCGATGAGAACAAAAGAGAATGTCAGATACCCTGGAGGTGGAGTTACAGATGGTGGTGAGCCGCCTGGTGTGGGTGTTGAGAATCAAGCTCAGGTCCTCTGCAAGAGCTGCGCATGAATCTAATCAGGAAGCCATCCTTCCAGCCCTGCCCCACATCTTCATTATCCATCATTCAGTTCAGACAGCTAAGCTGATTCCGGTCCTACCTATTGTAACTAGAATAGCAATAAACATAAGCATGCAAGTCTCTGGGTGATACGGCCGAGTCCTCTGGGTGACAGGATAGAGTCCTCTGGGTGATAGGGCCTAGTCCTCTGGGTGACAGGATAGAGTCCTCTGGGTGATAGGATAGAGTCCTGGGTGTCCTTCCAGAGCAGCATGTCTGGGCCATGTGGTAGTTCTTGCTTTGGTTTTTGGGGAAATGTCTACACTGATTTCCATAGCAGCTGCATAGTTTGCTCTCCCATAGTAAGTAAGGTGTTTCCGTTCTCTACACCCTTGCCAGCATTTGTTGCTAATTGGTTACATTACAGTAAGAAGTTTGACATGGAGAGAGGAAATCTCAAAAACTTTTAATACACATCTCTCTGGTGGAAAATGATATTGAACACTTTTAAATCTTTACTAGCTGTTAATATTTTTTTATTTTGAGAATTCTCTGTTCAGATCCAGAGCCCATTCTTTTTTAACTTTCATTGATTCTTTGTGGATTTCACACCATGCATTCAGATCCCACTTATCTTCCTGTCTCCTTGAATCTGCCCTCTGCCCTTGCAACCCCCTCCCCCACCAATCAAAAACAAATTTAAAAACAAAAACAAAACAAAACAAAAAGCAAAAACAAACAAACAAAAAAATCGTGCTGTGGAAGCTGTAATGTGGTCTGTTGAGTCACACAGTTTACCCTTTAGTCCATTCACCTTGACTTACAAATGTTCATTACCATGAGTCATTGGTCTGGCTGAAGGCCTCTGGTTTCTGCTACACTACTGATAATGGGCCCTCGCTGGGGCTCTTCTTGGATATCCTGTTGCTGTCCAGTGTTATGGAGATCCTGCCTATTTTGAATCTGTAGGTTCGTCCCCTTCTCATGCTCCAACAGTTCATAGATTCTCTGGATGCTGGGATGGGTCAACTCATAGCCCTGGTTCTGGGCCTGGGTGGAAGCTGGCTTGGTCAGCCTGCCAGCTTTTCCTCATTGTCACTACCAAGGCAAGCTCTCCAGCATGGCCTCAACTAGCTCACCCAATGCAGACTACAGTAAGGAGCAGGGCCAGTTCTGCTCTCAGGTCTTCAGATCTGGGTCCCCTGCATTCATATCACCAGGGCCAGAACTGTTTTGCCCAGGCAAGATGCATGACCCTCTCCTCTGTAGGAGGAATACAAGGGGGGACAAGGGTCAGCTCTCTTGCCCTCGTGTCCTCAGGGCTGGCTCACTTGTGTGCCCCACACACACACAACAGGGTCAGCTGTAGTGTGCTGCCCAGGCAAGGTGCAGGGCCTGCTCTCCTGTGCGCTGCAGCTGGTGAGGGTCAGAGCTAGTTAGTTCTCTCACTCTTGTGACCCTGGGGCCAGCTCGCTCACCTGCAGATGGTAATGGGTTAGGGAGGGAGGACATCTTTCTCTTACCCATGCCACCACATGGCAGATGGGGGAGAGCTGGGTCAGCTCTCCTGCTCTCACACCCTCAGGGTCTGCTCACCTGCATCCCTGACCATAGGGTCGGCTCTAGGGTGCTGCCTATGACAGGTGCATATCTGTGGTGAGGGGTGGGGTTATTTTTCCTGAGTGTGCATGGGAGAGGCACATTGTCCCCTAAGGGGTAGGGCCAGCTCGACTGCTGCAGTATCCAGTGAGGAGCAGGGCCAGCTATCCTAGGGTCAGTGTGGGCGGGGCTGGCTCAGCTACAGCATATGCTAACATGGGCCATAGACATCACCATAGATCCCAGCTGCAGCAGGACCACAAACCCAGATATGACCCTCTGGCCCTGGTGGCAGCACAGGTCACCCATATTATCATGGCCCCAGCCACAGCATGGCTCCCCCAGGCACCAACATGGTTCCAAGTGGCTGACTAGACCCCAAGCATCCACACAGCCCTTGGTGGCAACAGGGGCCACGGTCACCACCCCAAACCCTGACCACTGCAGGGCCATGGACCCAGACATGGTCCTAGGTGGCAGCCCATGACAGAACATCTCCATGGATCCAGGTGGCAGTGCTGGACACCCAGATCAGCTTGGCCCCACAGAGTCCATTTTTAATTGGTTGTTTGATTTTGTTTGTTTAATTTTTTGAATTCTTCATATAGTCTTTATAGCCATCCTCTACCAGATGTATAGTTGGTAAAGATTTTCTTCCCACTTCACAGGCTGTCTCTTAATCCAATTAACTGTATTCTTTGATATACAGTGTTTTAATTTCATGAGGTCTCATTGTTAGACTTATTTTCTGAGTGACTGGATTCATGGTCAGAAAGTCTTTATCTAAGTCTATACCTGGGAGTGTTTTTTCTAAATGTTTCTCTATTAATTGCAGAGTTTGGGGTCTTACATTTAATGTCTGTGATATTTGGAGTTGCTTTTGTGTGAAGCCAACGGTGGGCGTCTAGTTTCATCTAACCTACTGCAATCCTGTTTTCCCAATGCCATCTTTGGAGCAGGCTGCTGTCTTGCAAGTGTATATTTTTGGCATCTTTATCAAAGATCTGGTGGCTGTAGCTGTGTGGATTGTATGTAGATCCTATATTTCAGCTGTTCTCAACCCATGGGTCATGACCCCTTTGTGGTCATGTTATCAGATATTCTGAATATCAGATATTTACATTATAATTCATAACAGTAGCAAAATTACAGTTACAAAGTGGCAGTGAAAATAATCTTATGGTTGGGGATCACCACAATATGAAGAACTGTATAAAGGGCCACAGCATTAGGAAGGTTGAGAACCAACGCTGTAATCTATTTGACTGATCCAGGGGGGTCTCTTTTCATGCCAGCACAATGCTGGTCTTATTACTGTGGCCCTCCAGCATAACTTGAAGTCAGACATGATGATGCCTCCAGCATTGTTCTTTTTTCTAAAGATTGCTTTGGCTCATTGGTGCTTCCATGTGAACTTTGGAATGACATTGGAATTTTGATGGGGCCTGCACTGACTCTGTAGATTGCTTTTAGTGGGATGGCCATTTTCACACTATTAACCCAATCCATAAGAGATCTTTCCATCTTCTGGCATCCTCCTCTATTTACGCCTTCCGTACTTTCAAGTTCCATCGTGGAGATCTTTTGCTTTGCTGCCTTGTTTAGGTTTATTTCAGAGTTGGTTGGTTGGTTGGTTTTTTAGGCTCTTGCCAATGAGATTGTTTTCCTGGTTTCTTCTTGCACGTGTGGCATTGGTAGACAGGAAGGCCACCGATTTTTATATGTTAATCATGTATCCTGCAGGTTTGCTGGATGTGTTTATCAGCCACAAGAGTTTTCAGGAGGAATCTCTGGAGATTCTCTTTAATGTATAGAGTCATATTGTCTGCGAATAGGGATGTTTTACTTCTTCTTTTCCTGTTTATCTCTCTTTTATCTTGTCAGTGTAACTCACCAGTGTTCTCCCGAGTACAGAGACGGACAACCTCCTCTTTTTCCTCATCTTGGAGGAAATGCTCTGAGTTTCTCTGCTGAGGATGTTTGGCTGCAGGTTTGTGGTGTATAATTTTCACTGTGTGAGTGTGTTCTCTCAACTCTTTGTGGCTTCTATCATGAATGGATGTTGGATTGATGTCGATGGCTTTTTCTACATCTCTTGAGAAGGTCACATGGCTTCTGTCTTTGAGTCTATATGATGTCTTGCATTTATGGATCTGCATATGTTAGACCATCTCTGCGTCTCTGGAATGAAGCCAAGGTGTTCATGACAAGTGATACTTTTGATGTGTTCAAGAACTCAGTTTGCATGTATTTTATTAATTTCTGTGTCTGTTTTCATCTGGGCTGTTGGTCAGTCATTTTCTTTTTGTTGTTGCTGTGTCTTTTGCCATATACTGACAAGGAAAGACTCACACGATGACATGATTTAGAAAGAAAGCAGAAAGGTGACTTGGTGACCTAGGGAAGGAGAGAAGAGAGGAGGAAACTGGGGGAAAGGTCCACAAGCCGAGCACCGTAGAGAGCAGGAGACTGAATGGGAGGACTCTGAAGTCTCCTGGGAAAGTATTTACATTGCACTCTGAGAATGCCACTCACAGGCTGGCCAAGGGGCCCTGATCCTCTCCACACTCAGTGGGTTACTGACATGGTCTTAGAGGTTGAAAAAGGGGGAGTTTGATGGCATATGGGTATCTCTGTCCCTCTCTGGGAGCCCCAGACAAAGAAGGATTTTGAGATGCCTGCCTGGGGAAGCCCCAGTTTGGGGAGTTCTGGATAGAGCCTGCTGTGGCCTGAGATGAAGGCTTCAACAGACAAATAAATGGAGCATTCTGTAGCTTCCACAGGAGGGCAAACTTGGTGTGGAGGGTGGGGCTTTCTGTGGCTGCCACAGGAAACCTCTGGAACATCCCCTCTTGACCCCTCTCTTCTCAGTGCTCAGTGACCTGTGGAAAGGGCTACAGGCAGAGGCTGGTCTCCTGCAGTGAGGTTTATACCGGCAAGAAGAACTATGAATACAGCTACCAAACCACGGTCAACTGCCCAGGCACACAGCCGCCACGCGTCCATCCCTGCTACCCGAGGGACTGTCCTGTCTCTGCCACCTGGAGAGTTGGTAACTGGGGCAGTGTAAGTAGGAGGCTGGGTTGTCAGCTCTGAAATCTCAAACCTTCTCCGAACCCCTCCTGCTTGCCTGCAGCTTGGCCCAGCTGATGGGAGGAGAACGGGCAATCTAAATCCAAACAGCTGCGGCTCACTTTGCCTCATCCCAGGAAAACACAAGTTGTCCAGTTTTGTGCCTCGGTTTCTTCATTTCTAAAATGGATTTCTATGAAGATGATTTGAGTTAATGTATAAGAAGCACGTAGATTATTGTGGTCAATTTTATGTTACATTCTGCTATTTTTCCTACATCTTTATCACCCTTTTTTCGAGTTAGCCTTTAGAATCCGGCCTTTCCTGAGAGTTGCCTGGGAAGCATTTTGGCTGCTCCCCTTGTGGAGGATTCCACACTCTAGTCTGCCTGTGCAGAGAGAACTTTGTTTGCTCAGGACACAAAACAGAATATTCCAAATTAAGTCTGTTTGGCAAAATCACAATCTTCTGGCTTTGGCTACGAAGCTTTCAGGGGAAAGTGTGTGATGTGATGAAAGCCATTAGGATCTGAACCCCAACTTCACAAGGACCTTGAACAAATTCCTTCCCATCTGAGCCCAGATCTTCCATCTGTTTAAAAAAAAAAAAATTAGTGGTGGTGCTATCTCACAGGGTTCTTATGCAGCTTAAATGGGGGGAAGTGGTGCATAACTACATACAGGGACACATGTGTCTAAAGGTTTTATATAGAAATGTGTGTTTTACATGTACATGGTATTACATATATATAAAATGCTTCAGTACATATATGTGAAGCTTAACACAACAGCTAGTCATGGTAAGAAATCAATAAATGACAGCTGTTTGTCACACAGCCCCAGGCCTCCAAGCTTTGATTCAAGACGCTCACACCTCCCGGGCTCAAGAACCACCCACTGACTCCTCTTTGCCTTCCAGTGCTCAGTGTCCTGTGGCGTGGGAGTCATGCACAGATCTGTGCAGTGCTTAACCAATGAAGACCAACCCAGTCACTTGTGTCTCGCGGATCTCAAGCCAGAAGAACACAAAACCTGCCACAACGTTCACAATTGTAAGTTGCTCGACCGACGCCTTCTTTGTCTGGAGAGCAAAATGTCTCTGTTTGTCTATTTGTCTGTCCTCTTTAGAAATGTGGTAATTCTCTGTGTGGTTGTGTGGTGGATTCATGATGGTGTGGGGGGGGGGGGGGCCTGCACTTTCCTGCTCAAATTTTTGGAGGCCAGAGATTAATCTCAAGTGCCCTTCCTCTCCACCTTCCTGTTGAGACAAAGTTGCTAACTCAACCTAGAGCTCACTAATCATCCAGGCTTCTTGCTGATGGATCTTCATTGTCCTCCTGTCTCCACCTCCCCAGTTCTGAGATTCCACAACGCACGCACACTCACAGCCAGCTTTTTTGTGTGAGTTCTGGGGCATCAAACTCAAGTCTTCATGTTTGCCTGGCGAGCACTCTACTGACTGGACTGCCTCTGTCTCCTTGTCTCTCTTCTCCCCACCGACCTCCCTCTTTCTTTAATCTACCCCTTGGCCACTTCGTGCAGACAGTGTGATGTTTTCTGTTGGTAGATACCGAACATCTGAGATGACTGCACCCATTTCTGTGATGTGTGTTTCCTAGGTGAGCTACCCCAGAACTGCAAGGAGGTAAAAAGAGTCAACAGTGCCAGTGTAGACGGAGAATACTTCCTGATTGTTAGAGGGAAGCCCCTAAAGGTGAGTGTTGAAGTCAGTCATTGTGTGCAGACTGTTCTCACGGTCACGTCTGCTCTCATCACTCCTCCTGAGTGTCTCTGTTGGAGTCTCCTTCACATATCTTGTAGGTATTCTGTGCAGGGATGCATTCTGACTATCCCAAGGAGTACGTGACACTGGCCCATGGTGACTCTGAGAATTTCTCCGAAGTTTACGGGCACAGGTAAGAGGCTCAGTCCCAGAGGAGCTTCAATGCCTGCAAGTCCCTAGAAGAAGAGTTCCCATCCTCACCACAGTGCTCTCCATTGCTCAGGCTGCACAACCCAACAGAATGTCCCTACAATGGGAGCCGACGAGATGACTGTCATTGCCGGAAGGATTACACAGCTGCTGGCTTTTCCAGTTTCCAGAAAATTCGAATCGACCTGACCAGCATGCAGATCATAAGTAAGTTCAGGGAAGCATCCTGGGGAAGTGCATTCCTCCTCTCCACTTGGGGTCACAGGTCCCGTGAGCGGGTACATATACAAGGGACGTCACACAGGGTGACCAGAGTCTAGCAGTGACAGCCCTGTCATATGCTTCACAGGTCAAGGATTTGTTCTTTATGTTCAGCGCTGACTTCCAGTGCCTGGAGTGTGGCTGGCATAGATTGGGTCTCTGTCTGGTTTATATTGAGTGAGGGAAGGAAAGAGATAAATATTTGCTCATGGAAGTTTCACCAATGTGTGTTGGGCCTTGGGGCAGCATCCTAGTAGACGTAGCCTTGGGACCAGGACCTTGAGGATGTGAAGGGGTTAGCCACTGGGTGTCTATACAGGGAAAGGAACAGAGCAGGAAAAACGCTTCTGGAGGAGAAGGAACAGCAGCAAAGTCATTTGTAAGACACATCCCCCTCCAGATGGCTCTCCCCAGCACAGAGCACATGCACACATAGGCAGAAAACTAATCTTATCTGGTTGTTGATTTATGGAAGAAAAATGGCTCCAGAATTCCCTTTCCTAACAAGCCTGCCCGTGGCCTGATCTCATACTCTGGCCAGCACTCTCTTCCTGCTGGGCACATTAATCATTAGAGCTGGTAAAGACAACTAAAATATCTAAACACGTTCTCTTGAATGGAGGAAGAACAGAAATAATGAAGAATTACACTTTTTCTTATTAGCATTGCACCCATAATACTACCCTGGTTTCCTCTTGAGTTAGATTTAAGTGTGATTTGTATGGAGATACTTTTTTTTATTTGCTGTGAGCTATACAGATTAGGATTAGACACACTAGTTCTGTGGTTTCTTTGTTGAGAAAAGTACCCCAGGTTTAGTTCATCAGGGTGGGGCTCATGACCCTGTCTCCCGAGCAACCTTGCCTTTAAACCCTAGTCCACTGAGGACCTATGGGCAATTAAGTTGCAGTTAAGTTGCTAAGGGAGGGAGACACATCTCCTTCAGTGGTGTGGCCATGGATAATTTGCCCTTTAAATAACCTCTCACCCATATTCCTGTGAGTGTAATGAAACTTAGGGGGTCACACGCGCACGAGAGATACGAAAACAGGTGAGTACTTGGGAAGAGGAAGGAGTTGAGTAGGCATGAGAGAGGAACAAGGGAAGTAATGGGGTAAATATGGTCAAAAGATATAATGTGTGCACATGTGTATGTGAAGGGGCCATAACCCACGATTATATATAATTAATATATGCTAATGGAAACTTTAAGAAGAAAAAGACTTCCCCAGCGAAGAGCCACTAAAGTGACCAAGGATGTCTTTGCTTAAAAATGGGAGCCCCAGGGTTGGGGATTTAGCTCAGTAGTAGAGCACTTGCCTAGGAAGCACAAGGCCCTGGGTTCGGTCCTCAGCTCCAGAAAATTAAAAAAAAAAAAAAAAAAAAAAAAAAAAGGGAGTCCCAAATTTCTTTCCCATGAAAGCAGAGTTTGCTGTGGAGAGAGTTAGGCCTGCAGCAGTTCCTGGAAGGGCAGAAAGATTTAAAAAAAAAAAAAAAAAAAACCCTCCTGGGCCACCCTAGCCACCCCAGCTACTCCAGCCACCACCTGCAGCCCCTCTGCAGTTCACTGTTTAGCCTCCTGTGCATTGTGGAGCTTCGAGGAGCGGCAGCGGGTTAAAAAATAACTGTGGATCAACACTGTTTTTAGTGGCTTTTCTCCCCACTTTGAAACTGTAAGCTAGCCCCGAACTTGAGAAATTGCCATTAATAACTTCAAGATGTGTGTTCTAATTGTTCTACATTCTGGCGAGGATAGGGCCTAGGCCACAGGAGGACAGAGGAAACTTGGGGGATGGCCCTAAGTGGCTGGAAATGCTTCCCTGGCTTCTTGCCCTGCCCTTAAGCTGGGCATGCAGGGTAACAGGAGGTTCACCCGTGCTCAATTACCGCACTTAAGTGATTCCTATTTATGTAGGAATCAATTCTAAGGTCACGTTAAACCTCTTTTTGGCTCCCATGCTCTGTGGAGACTGCAGTCAGTGCTGATAAAGGCCAGGGAAAGAAGCTCTCAGAACCACTAATGTGGTGGGGAAACACCAGTGCACATCTGGATCCATTTGCTCACTAATAATTTGAGTTATTTCTTTCTCTCCCATCCCTTCCTCCTCCTCTTCTCCCTCCTTTCTTCTTCTTCTCTCATCTCCTTATTAACATCCCGTCCTTTCCACACTTCTCTCCCAACTTTCTTTCTCTCCCTTAACCCTTTCCCCACCCACAGCCACTGACTTAGAATTTGCAAGAACAAGTGAAGGACATCCGGTCCCTTTCGCCACTGCTGGGGACTGCTACAGCGCCGCCAAGTGTCCACAGGTATGTCCTCAAGCCTTCCCGCTTACCCGGAATCCTCTGCTCACCCTGCTTCGGAGGCCCCTCTGTCCCTGTGTTCCTACAGTTGGCATGGTTGATCGTGGGGCAGTTTGGCTGCACTGCATCAAGGGCCTCGTAAATGCTTTTGGAGTCTAACCCAGGAGTGTGACTCCTAAGAAACGTTCACAGCCACAGGCATAACTTCTTCATTCAGCAAGATGCGTCAGGCATCATGGCCAAGACTTATAAATGAATCAGATGTTGGACGGCAAAGACTGGGTTCGATGAATAATGGCTCAATAAATGAATACTGCAGTCAGTAGAATGTTGGTTAATGCTTAACGATGGACTTTTCATCAACAAAATTCATGCTTTGTAGCATTTTCCAGTTTCTATGGTATAAATATTCCCCCTGTGACTGATTTAAACTCTCACTGACAGTATGTCACTAAGTGGGAAGAAATGCACAGAATTGACTCTAAAAAAATCAATATACAGTCAAGCCTGGTGGCACAGACCTGAAATCTCAGATATTTCGGGAGGATGAGGCAGGAGGATTGGAAGTTCAAAGCCTACCTGAGCTACAAAATGAGTTACAAACCAACTTGGCAACCTAGTAAGTTAGATCTTACCTCAAAAAAAAAAAAAAAAAAAAAAAAAGCATTCATACACAAGCCCACAGATCCGGGCTGGAGAGATGGCTCAGTGGTTCAGTGGTTAAGAGACTCTTCCAGAGGTCCTGAGTTCAGTTCCCAGCAACCCATGGTGGCTCACAACCACTTGTAATGATATCTGGTGCCCTCTTCTGGCCTGCAGGGATACATAGTAAATAAATTAATTTTAAAAAAAAAAAGAAAGAAAGAAAGAAACTTCTAGAAACAAGACCACAGATCCATCCCTAACACCTACCCAAACAAACAAAGAAAAGAGAAGAAAAATATTACATGTGAGCCTCAGCATACTGATTTGCCATTTAAACACACGTGGGATTATAGAAGAGAAACCAGTGTCAAAAATATAGCATGTGGTATATATGTATGTGGGTGTGTGGTGTGTGTATGTATGTGTGTATGTGCTGTGTGGTGTGGGTATGGTGTGTTTAATGTGTGTGTGGTGTGTGGAGTATGTGTGTGGTGTGTATTGTTTGTATTGTAGTGCTTGGAATTGAACCCAAGGCCTCTTGCATGGTCACCACCTGCCATACAGCTGAGCTACACCACCAGCCTCTGTTTTCTCTTAAATTAATTTCTTGAGAATTTCATGAGTACTGTGTTTACATCATTCCAACCCTCCCCTCTCCCCGGCACTTTTTAAAATGCGTATCGGTACAGAAAAGATCTGGAAGGAGGTTGTTTGTTTGTTTGTTTGTTTTAATGTCAGTGGGGTGTTCAATAGTTTTAAATAAATAAATATTGGAACCAGAGATCTCAAGATTTACAAGGCATACTTGGGCCTCCTCTGACTCCGTATATGTTGAGCTTCTAGAACAGTCTCAGCAAATGAGCTGCCCCTTCTTTTATACTTACTCTGAGCCAGGTCATGTCTTTGTTGTTGGAAACTCACAATGTCCAAGTCCCAGGAACCCATCGCTCATGAGGAGAATAAAACATCAACAACTGTGACATGACATTCTAAAAGTCCCCTTCGCCTGAGGCTTGGGGCTGTGGAGGTGTCTTTATTCCATCTGTTAGTTCTACTGCAGATGTATAAAATTTGAGTGTTCATACCAGAAATGCAAGCTAAGCGTCTTCCCCTCTGCTGCCCATGCTACAGTCACAGGCTTTCTCGCCTCTTCCAAGCCTTTGGGGAAATGCTCAGTTTTCAAGTGTTACTCAGCCTGGACTAATTTTGCAAAATGGCCAGTAGTTTTTGCAAGAAGCATCAGCACATGGAGTATGCTGAAGAATCCTCTTCTAGACGGGAAAACATAGCTCACTGCTTCCTTTGGTTCCCATGAGTCTTTGCAAAACTGCCATTTCCCTGGGCTGGGAATTTCCCACCTGTAAGCATTCAGAAGTCTGGGCATTAGGATTGGAGGATGCGTTCAGAGTCCCAGACATTATCTCTGAAGGATGGGTGGCTTTGTCCCCAACCACAGATTCCTCCAAAGTCACCTGTCCTCAATGTGTTTTGTGAGCCGCCCGCTTAAGGACAGCACCACTAACATTTCAGAGGCACAGCGGGGGCACCCTGTGGGAGAGAGAAAAGCAACAGAGGGCGGAATGGTTAGAGGGGACTTTCCTCCCTCATTGAGGGATTCTAAAAGTCTGCAGTGCAGTTTCTTCTGAGCGTGGATGGCTCCAGGCCTCCTCTCTGTGTGCCTCGCATTTCAGTAACTAAGAGGCTGACCCAGTCCTTTTTGGCTGTCTCAGAATTTTCTCATTTCTATGTGCATATCCTTTAGGAAGTTAATTCTTCAGTAAGTGAAGGGTAATTTGTTTTTACTTATTTTGATAACTCATTTACTAAACTCCAATAAGAAGCGGTAGTTAAGTAGGGAAACTCTATGCCAGGGAGAGGATTTCTATTTTCCCTCAGCCAAGTCTTCGGACTCTATTGGGTTCCTTCAGGGTTCCTTAAAAATTGGTTGAGCATTGACCATCCTTATGAAAAACCTAAGGGTTGGTTTTTTTTCAGTTTTCAGTTTTCCAGGGAAAGGTTCATAGGCAGCCTGACGAGGTGCGGCCTGCAACCTCATGTCTGCATTGAAGTCAAAGCAGAAGGAGGCTCTGTTCGAGCCTCTGTTTCCTGCTCTTCATTTTGTCTTTGCTTTAAAAACTTACCTTTCAGTCCAAGGAAATTCCTGGGAGCATCACCTCCACAGAATATGGTTTCTTATGCTGATCATGGTAAACTCAGCATTGTTTCCACAGACATTGATATTAATCACTCACCTTTATTGAGAATTTTCTGTACTTCAGGCATTGTGCTTAACATTCATAAGACATTAGTGTAGAGTCTCAGCTTTCCATCCCTTGAGATGAAATTCTAACTTTTCCAGAGCACACACAAATGTCTCTGGACAGGCTGGATTTGATTGCAAGCTGTCTGAACCCTCTCCACTATGGTAGATATGTCCTTCTCACCCTGGTAGCGGGCAGATCCTGCCACATTCATGCCTGCTGGACAAGAATAGGACCGCTCTTGGTCTGAGTAACTCTCCTGCACACCTCTGGAGATCATCTAGCATGTGTATAACTCTCCCTTCTAAATCAAGAGTCAGTCGTTTCAAGTCTTATGCTTTTTACATGCCAAAGACAAGACTGGAGGTGCAAATATATCCCACAACAGAGACAGAGAGACCATGAGGTCTTTTCTTCTCCGGGGTTCTGAGTTTTCAGAGTGCTAGTCAGCTAGGATGTTTATGGAAAGTGCAGGTCCTTCAACCAGAAAATTCGGAAGAATGAGGAAGACACCTGCTGTTGCCTTCAAATGTGTTCCCCTGCTGAGAGAATGGACCCACAAGGTTACAAGGAGCATGCTCAGTCACAGAAAGGCCCAGAATGTTAGCGACATTGTAAGGACAGGAGCTAGACCAGTATCTACATTCTGACCAGACATTGTTTCTGCAGTGCACAAAACAGGGTGGGGGGTGGGGTGCTGATGGGAGGGGAAAGCGAGGAGCCCTGGGTGACTTGTGATGTGGGACACTATGGATGGTGGGTCCTGCCCCTCTGAGTAGCAGTGACCAGGAGATGAGGAAGTGACCAGTGGGATCTGAGCATGACAGGGTACACACCCGCACTCTCCACACTCAGGAGGCGAAGGCAGGAAGACACTGCCTTCCAGGCAGCCTGGGCCACACAATGAGACTTTCTCTCCAATCTGTCTTGGTTTTTTTGTTTGTTTGTTTGTTTTGTTTTGTTTTGTTTTGTTTTTCATTTTCAAAACTTAGGAAGGAAAACAAAAGGCCAGTAACCGAAAATTGTGTGAGGAGACTGGCATGGACGTCCCAGTCTGGTCGTATTCACAAACACCTGGATTGAGGCGATTCAGTATAAGGACTGCTAACAGCTAACATCTACACAGTATAGTCATTACAAATATCTAAAAATATTTCCTACTGTCTGCCAGGCCAGGAGCTAGGTGAAATATGCAGGGGGGGGGGGGGGGCTTCCATCCCATAACTTCCTTTTCAAAACTTTAGTCTTACTAACCCATTTTATTGATGGGCTGGGGAAGTAAGCCACTTGTTTATAACCCACTGAAGCAGACGGGGGTGGGGGGTGTTGTGGAATGAATCCATTGTGTACTCCCGAGTTTTCTCACTCTCGGCACTTTGGACCTTGAAGATCAGGGCTGGATAACTCTGTCAGAGACAGGGGGCTGTCCTGTTACTTACAGGCAGTCCCACGGAGTCTTCGGTGTCCCCCTGTTGAATAGACCCCTCTCCTTGCCACCACCTGGGATGGCTCCAACTGCTGTAGACATTGCCACATTTCTTCTGAAGACATATCACCCCCACCGTGACCACTGGCTGCTCACCACAGAAACCCTCTCCTGTCTCGTGTGCATGGTGCTCCAGAACGGTCTGCAACTTTCATTTGCTCCTATTTAAGAAACCGGTAGGAAGAAAATCCCAGTGCTACACCTCATCCTGGAGCTTCAGCAGAAGATCTCAGATGAGCTACTTACTGGAAAATCTATCAAAAGTCAGTCACGTTACTACTGATAACTAGTATAAACAGACAAAGTGATACTGAGCCCCTCCCCTAAATAATTACGATTAGACTAGGCAAATTAGAAATTGCAGGAATGATGCTTGCATTTTGATTATAGATACTGGTATTTATACTATCGACCATTGAGGTTTTATTTTATATATTTTTTACTTACTTATTTCTCCTAGGGTTTTGTTTTTGTTTTGAGGTGGGGGACCCCAAGTAATGCAGATGGCCTGGATCTGACTGCCATCCTCATGTCTCAGTCTCCTGAGCATTGGGGATCACAAGCAGGGACCACCACACCCAAATTATATGTGGCTAATTTCATTTATTCCTCGCTACAGTAAATGAGGGAGGTATGTGCATTACCTTCCATTTTACCCGAGGACTAATGGAGATCTTGAGAGGCTGGGATCTCTCTCCGTGATCTAAACACTGCTGAAGGAGTTAACTCGTTCATACCAGGGTTTGGTTATGAGTGATATCTACCTCTGTGCTTTAACTTTTGACAAAGCTGTGGGTTCTCAGTTTGGGGAGAAAGTAATCCTTTTCTTGTAGAACATTCTCAGCTCGGAAACGGCCAGTGGTGGAGATGGTTTTGAAAGAAAGGAGATGCCGATACACTGCACTGGCTTCTAAGAGATAAATATCAAAGCTCCAGACCACACACCCTGGGGGCCTTTGGGAAAATCTGTCCCTAGAGTAAGGCTGGGGGAAGCCGGTAGAGAGGTTGGGGGTGGGAGCTTCTTCAGCAGGCCAAACGCGCCCTCTCGTGGACGCTCTGGGAAACGCGCCTCTGCTTTGAACTCACACCCAGCGGTGCCTGGTACACAGTGTGCTCGCTCTTCGCCCCAGGGAACTGGAAGCCCAGGAAACTTTGGCAGCTAGATCTTGTTAGAAAAATTACACTGTGGCATTTTGGTCGTGAAGGAATCTGATAATTGTGAACAACATCAGAGTTGTTGTGCTACGGAGGCCGACTGGGGGAAGCTGTGAGAGAGGATTTAGAAGTCAGTAAGAGATGACCTGGGCGCTCACTGTGTTCTAGAGGGAGTTAATCGCCTGCGATCCTGAGTTTCACCATCTGTACACAAAATCCCCACCTAGCAGTCATGAATGTAAAGTGTGTGGCTCTGGCAATGGAATAAAAAAAAAAATACCTTCAACGATGCGTGGCCATCAAAATTAATTAGCATCTTCTCCCTCCCAAAGTGCCCTTAAAAGTGTCAGCTTTGCTTTGTGTGGTATGTCACGTGGGCTGAAAGTCTTTTGCACTGGCCTTGTGTTCCAGGGGCGTTTTAGTATCAACCTTTATGGGACCGGCCTGTCTTTAACCGAGTCAGCCAGATGGACATCACAAGGGAATTACGCCGTTTCGGACATCAAAAAGTCTCCGGTAAGACTGTATTGCTTGGGGGTGGGGGACAGCCCTTGCTTTCATATGAATGTAGTGGCTGTGGACTGCAGGAGCCAGTGTGCTTTCCCTCCCTTCAAACCTTCCCCCCACCCCAAAAAAGTGCCAGAGAGAAAATGTAGAACGTAAATACAGGAAGGAGTGAGGGGGCTGGTGGGGGGTCTCATCTCACCTGATTGGAGCTTTTTCCCACCTGGTAAATGCTAAGCCTTCCAGGCACCTGGGAGGACCGTCTAATCAAAAGGGGACGGGGGGGGGGGGGGGGGGGGATGTCTAGAATACACACAGCTCAAACGTCTTTACTAGTCAAATGTAACTCGCCTATATGAACCTAGGAAAATGATGTTTTGTTTTGCTCAAAACCAATTGCAGTTCCGATAGGAAGAGGTTATGGGGTGATATTTTCTGGGAAGTTAGGGATACCCACACAGCTTCTACAATAATCCACTTGGGGACTACCCTGCACCTAGTGCTCACCGTGTGCCAGCAACACAGAGTGTATTGGAATGCAGGCATGGGGGCCCTGGTCTGCTGGGTCCAGTTCTGGAGCTGAACAAGCTCCAGTGATTGAAAAGCCCAGCGCAGCCAGAGAATCAGCCATCTTGTGTACTAGAGTGGAGCCACCTGGGAAGTTGAAATGTACCGTCTGGTGACCAGGTTAAGGGATCCAAACCTCCAGGGCTGTGTCTCCATGGTGATTCTGATGGGCAGTGAGGCAGAAACTCCCCCAGCCCTTACAGCCCTTCCGTTGAGTTCCAGTGCAAGGGTCCCCTGGAGACATAGGAAGTTTCCCCCGTTCCTGTTCAGTTGTCCCTGCACGTGTGAGTCACGAAGAAAGGGAGGAGGGTGAAGAAAACAGCCCCTAGTCCAGAAGAAAAGAAAACAGCCCCTAGTCCAGAAGAATGCGGCCAGATGAGGCGCAGCTACATGGTTAGGACTGCAAGTGAGGACCGAGGCCACAGGGAAATGGATTTTTTACTATTTCATTAAGATCATACAGGATGTTTATGTACTTTAAAATAGTCTGTCCCGTTTTCTGACATCTTCTTCAATTTCTTTTGTCAGGGACTTAAAGTTCTTGTCATATAGGTCTTTCACATACATAGTTAGAGTAACCCCAAGGTATTTTATATCGTTTGTGGCTATTGTAAAGGGTGATGTATCTCTGATTTCCTTCTCAGCCTGATTGTCCATTGTATATAGGAGGGCTACTGATTTTTTTGAGTTGATCTTGTATCCTGCTATGTTGCTGAAGGTTTTTATTAGCTGTATCAGTTCCTTGGTTGAATTTTTGGGGTCACTCATGTATACTATCATGTCATCTGCAAATAGGGAAAGCTTGACTTCTTCCTTTCCAATTTGTATCCACTTAATCTCATTATGTTGTCTTATAGCTCTGGCTAGAACTTCAAGTACTGTATTGAATAAGTATGGGGAGAAGGGACAGCCTTGCCTTGTTCCTGAGTTTAGTGGTATTGCTTTGAGTTTCTCTCCCATGCTCATGGATAGGCAGGATTAACATAGTAAAAATGGCCATCTTACCAAAAACAATCTACAGATTCAACGCAATTCCCATCAAATTACCAACACAATTCTTCACAGATCTGGAAAGAATAATACTCAACTTCATATGGAAAAACAAAAAACCCAGGATAGCCAAAAGAATCCTGTACAATAAAACACCCTCTGGAGGCATCACAATCCTCGACCTCAAGCTCTACTATAGAGCTACCGTAATAAAAACAGCTTGGTACTGGCATAAAAACCGGCATGTGGACCAATGGAATCAAATTGAAGACCCTGACATTAACCTGCACACCTATAAACATATAATTTTGGACAAAGAAGCCAAAAATGTACAATGGAAAAAAGAAAGCATCTTCAACAAATGGTGCTGGCATAACTGGATGTCAATGTGTAGAAGGCTGCAAATAGATCCATATCTGTCACTGTGCACAAAACTTAAGTCCAAGTGGATCAAAGACCTCAACATAAATCCAATTACTCTGAACCTGATGGAAGAGAAAGTAGGAAGTACTCTTGAATGCATTGGCACTGGAGATCACTTTCTAAATATAACACCAGTAGCACAGACACTGAGAGAAACAATCAATCAATGGGACCTGTTGAAACTGAGCAGCTTTTGTAGAGCAAAGGACACGGTCAACAAGACAAAGCGACAGCCTACAGAATGGGAAAAGGTCTTCACCAACCCCACATCTGACAGAGGGCTGATATCCAGAATATATAAAGAACTCAAGAAATTAGACATCAAAATGCCCAACAGTCCAATTAAGAAATGGGCTATAGAACTAAACTGAGAATTCTCAACAGAGGAAGTTCAAATGGCTGAAAGACATTTAAGGAATTGCTCAACATCCTTAATTATCCAGGAAATGCAAATCAAAACGACTCTGAGATACCACCTTACACCTGTCAGAATGGCTAAGATCAAAAACACAGAAGACAGCTTATGCTGGAGAGGATGTGGAGAAAGAGGAACTCTCCTCCACTGCTGGTGGGAATGCAAGCTTGTACAGCCACTTTGGAAATCAATATGGCGCTTCCTTAGAAAATTGGGAATCCATCTCCCCCAAGACCCAGCTGTAGCACTCTTGAGCATATACCCAAGGAATGCTCAATCAAACCACAAGGGCATTTGCTCAGCTATGTTCATATCAGCATTGTTTGTAACAGCCAGAACCTGGAAACAACCTAGATGCCCTTCAACTGAAGAATAGATAAAGAAAATATGGTACATATACACAATGGAGTACTACTCAGCAGAGAAAAACAATGACATCATGAGGTTTGCAGGCAAATGGATGGATCTAGAAAAAATCATCCTGAGTGAGGTAACCCAGACTCAGAAGGACAAACATGGTATGTACTCACTCACAGGAGGATACTAGATGTAAAACAAAGATGACTAGACTGCTACACAACTCCAGGGAGGCTACCTAGAAAACAGGACCCTAGGAAAGACACAGGGATCACCCAATGACAGAGAAATGGATGAGATCTACATGAACAACCTGGATGAGAGTGGGAGAAATGAAGGGCAAGGTTTGAGGGAAGGGAGGCTTGGGGGAGCTGGAGATCCCAGCTGGATCAAGAACAGAAAGGGAGAACGAGGAATAACAGACCATGATAAATGAAGACCACATGAGACCAGGAATAGGCAGAGTCCTGGAGAGGTCCCCGGAGGTCCATAGTGATGCATCCTCTGTAGACTGCTGGCAGTGGTCGAGAGAAAGCCTGATCTGACCTAGTCTGGTGATCAGATGGCCAAATACCCTGACGGTCAAGCTGGAACTCTCATCCAGTGCCTGATGGAAGTGGATGCAGAGATCTTCAGCCAGGCCCCAGGTGCAGCTCCGTGTGTCCAGTTGTGGAGAAGGAGGAGGGACTGTGGGAGCATGAATTGTTGAGCCCAGGATTGGAAAAAGCATGGGGACGAAAGGCCAGACGAATGGAAGCACATGAATTGTGAACCAAAGGCTGTGGAGCCCCCAGCTGGATCAGGCCCTCTGGATAAGTGAGACAGTTGAGTGGCTTGAACTGTTTGGGAG
This sequence comes from Onychomys torridus, assembly GCF_903995425.1. Lineage (NCBI taxonomy): Eukaryota > Metazoa > Chordata > Mammalia > Rodentia > Cricetidae > Onychomys > Onychomys torridus. The sequence continues at coordinate 82,881,300 of NC_050445.1, read as the reverse complement.
GCCCCCAGGCTGTGGGACCTGGACCTGTCCTTAGTGCATGAGCTGGCTGTTTGGAACCTGGGGCTTACACAGGGACACTTTGCTCAGCCTGGAAGGAGGGGACTGGACCTGCCTGTACTGAATCCACCAAGTTTAAATGAATCCCCAGGGGAGTCTTGGCCCTGGAGGGCATGGGAATGGAGGGGAGGGGCTGGAGGAAGGTGGGGGCGGGAGGGGGGAGGACAGGGGAACCCATGGCTGATATGTAAAATTAAAACACAAATATAATTTAAAAAAGGGGGGGGATAGTCTGTCCCCAACTACAGGGGAGCACAATGGGGAATCTTCAGTTTAAGGCCAGCTTGGGCTACCTAGCTAGACCCTGTCTCCAAACACCCAGTTCCACATCTACTGATAAGTAAAGGTGATATGTTGCTTATCTGAAATCCATATTTGACTGGTGTCTGTGTTTTCTCTTGCTAAATTTGGCAATCTTTTTAAGAATGCTGCCTTAGGTTGGAACCAGAAAATGAAGGAGCAAAACCCTAGGATGGGGGAGGTCCCATTCTGACTTTCTCAGGAAAATGTGTTTCCTGACCCCCTTTTAAACTTCTGGAATCCTATCTGCATCTCAAGTCCTCATTTCGCCAGCAGGCTAGTCAGGGATCACAAATCTGAGTCAATGGCCACATTGATTGCTCATGATTTAATCATAAGTATTGCCCTCCCACCGAGAGGAACAGAGATAATTGAAATGGCAGAGTGACCTTTGACTGCACCCTGATATTACAATGTCCTTCCCTACCACTCTCCCGACCCCAGCTCTATAGCGTTTTTTAATAAGAAATAAAATTAGTATGTTTTATTGTGTTCATTTTTTGACATGTGTAATATGTCTCAATGACCAAAATTGAAAATTTTAACTGTTTTAGACATGGTTGAATGAAATCATCTTTGTTTTATTTAGACTATTTCAATACTGAAATTTCAGCCAGAACCTAAAAATAACTAAAGGCTGTGGTGCCATCTTATGGACATGTTGAGTACTGCAAGGATGTTTCCCACCCTCTGAGAATTTTGCTTGAGCTGCCTTGCTCCCTCTCTCCCCCTCCCCCCTTCCTCTTTCTCTCCCTCTTCCTCCCCCTCCTCCTCTCTCCCCTCTCATGTGTACAAGCTGGTTTCCTACCTCCTGGCAGTCTAGAGCAGCGCTGCTGTTTTAGCTTCAGAGCAGCACCCCCTAGGGGTGATCTATGAAAATGCACTCCCAGAACTCTTGTGGCTGGGAAAAAGAACACCTCCCGCCTCCAAGACTCAGGGATCATCACAGAGCAGGAAGTGAAAACATTGTAAGAGCCACAAGGTGTGGACATCTGCAGCAAACGTGTTTGAGTTGCTCTCCGTGAACTCACCATGGCTGTGGCTACATGCACCAGTGGTGCGGGCTAAACCTGGATCTGTAGTGCCACCTAAAGCCAGAGAGGACACCTCACCCCTGGGGACAGAGTTTCTGTGCACTTCCTTGTACACAGTGGAAAGAACCCTGACACCTGCCTTTACCTGAGACAAATCATGCTTGTCATTCAAATGCAGTTCTTTGCTGGCCCCCCATAGATGCCTAAAATCTTAGGAAATACCAAACTCTAAGTATACCAGCTTTCCTCTGTCTGTTCATTCCTCTGATGGCTTCGTTTATAAGTAGGGCACAGTAACAGACGAACTACAGCTTCTAATAAAATAAAAGCAATTAGAACAACATATTATAAACAAAGATGTGTGAATGTGTGCTGTAAGAACACCCTGTGCTTGCCTCATGGTGTGATGATGTCGCATGGGATGCCTACAGGATGAAGTGAATGAGCAAGACCTGTGATGGAGTGTTGGGCCGCCGCGTCAGAGCTCCCTGAGCACAAACCGTGATAGCAGAGCAATTGACGTGATAGTGGGGATGCTCTGGGTTACTAAGGAGCAGGTGTATGTATGCCCTGGGTACATAGGAGAAATGGATGAGTCCCGTGCCAAGTGGGGCAGAGCATGATAGTGAGAAGTTTCATCACATTCAGAGAGGCATGCATTTTAAAACTTAGGAATTTTGTTTTTGAAATTTCTGTGTCATATGTTTAAGCCATGACAGCAAGTAAAAGAAACTGCAGGTACTGGTAGGTACAGGGCTTCCAGAGCTGCTCTTTGTTTGGAAACTTCCATGTTGACTCTGGACCCTCCCAGCTTAAGTGGGACAGCAAGTGAGAAGGAGGGTCAAATTCTCAGGTGTCAGATTGAGAATGTGGGCAAAGAGGTACATGACTGATAGTCCTCTGTTGTGGGTTCTAACAACAGTACAGCCATTGGCTGCGTGGTGAAGGCCCTCCATAGCTGCTGAGAGAAGAGGTGGCCTCCATCCACACTGGAGGTCCCCAGACAGAGTGTGGGTGCTCATCAACATTGTCATTTTGGGATTTTGTGAAATCAGGGCAGACAGACAGCCGTTGATGCCGTGGCATCTTTGCAGAATTACTGTTCATTTGCAAAAGGTAGCTGAGGCTGCCTGCTGGAAGCAAAGACACTGCAGGCTGCAGGTTGAACCTGGGGGAGCTGTCCACACCCCACATTGGACTTGCAGGCCAATGCTTGTTTGGAGGGTCTGATGAAGTCTCATTGTCTCAGCTTAGAGCCCTGCTTAAGGACTAAATGGACAGAAGCAAGACCATGACTCAGAGGTGAGGAATGAGAGAAAATGTCCAAGTTCTGAGCTCGGGTGCCAGGAACATTCTGGTCCCCTAACTCCAAATGTGCCAGGGCATAAAAGGGCTCTTCAGGCCTGTTCAGAGGTCTGCCATTGCCCAGTTCACCATCTTCAGGACTACCTAGGGCCAGGCAGCTGGAAGAGAGCCCACTTCTGGCTGGTTAGAGTTGGTGCTCAGGGTTTTTCCAGCCTTCCTTATGTGCCTGTGGAATTTTAAGGCGCAGGGAGCCTGTTCTCTGGGCCTGTCATCTACCAGGGATTCCTTGTGCTATAGAAAGGATTGTAAATAAAATAGTTGCTTTATAAAGTAATGGAAGTTATGTTGTGTGGAGCAAACAGGCTTTTCCTACCTCTGGATTCCTTTATAACAACTGAGTTAAGAAATGAACATACATGTTTACGCACATGTGTACATGGTATAGTAGAATCTCATGTAGTGCATGGACTGCCCTCCAACTTGTGAAAATCCACTATTCACCAGGCACTTAAAGCATTGCACACACCTGTAAAGTGGAGTTCTGTAGATTCACATTTTCTATTCATATACATTTCAGTCAGTGCGTTTCTATGGAAACCATACAATGTTTATGCATCTATATGTATGTAGTTGTCTGAGGACTGTGTTTGGGGAAAAATATATGTGCTGTGTTTTATAGGAAGTTTCAGAAAAAGTTAATTTGACATGTCATCTTAACCCTAACATTTCATTTTAGGTCCTAAAACTATGTCTTTAATTGTTAATTTCGCCTCCTTTCCTTTCCACTAAAGACAGGCAAATAAACATACTTCCATCAAAGATAGCCCCCCCAAATCTCAGGCTTCAGCTTCCCCAAATCCTACCCACTGAGAAAAATTAAAGACTTAGTGAAAGCTGAGAATACACACTATGCCTAATGAGGCAGTGAGTCATTCAGTTAATTTATATGCAACAGTTGGAGCTATTATTAACAAAATATTTATTTAAAAGAGAATTAGCCTGTAATAAAGAAATAAAAACCAGAGTTTCATTGCATGTCAGTGAGGGCTTCTAGTTTCTTTCTTTTTTTTCTTTTTCCTCTGAAAGAAGCTGTCTCCATGGCAGCCATATTTTTCTTACTGTGTGGTTTTGGGTTTTATTTTGTTTTCAACCTGGCAGCTGCCGGGATGCTGACATTCTAGGACCATCTTCAGCATCATCAGAGGTTAGTGTCATCATAGATAATTTAACTTAGCTCAACTTCTATCTGTTTTGCCTAAATTAGCAGAGTCTCCATGGAGGAGATGGTGTGCCTACTGTGAAGCCAATATCAACTTCATTTTCCTTTCAATTTATGACTGCCCAGGCCTTTTCTATTCAATGAAGGCAAGCTAGGATGGAGGGCCTCACAAAATTACTTTGTAAGGACAGAGAGAAGTAGTCAACAAATTGCTGAGTTCAGTCCCCAGAATCCACATAAAAGTAGTTGGCTGGGTGTAGCAGTACACACAATCCCAGCACTGAGATGGCCGATCCCTGGGCCTCACTGAGATGGGCAGATCCCTGGGCCTCACTGCAAGTCTAGCCTGTTTGTTGAGTGCCAGGCCAGTGAGAGCACCCTGTTTCTGCAAGTATGGAATGATACCCAAGGGTGGCCCCAGGTTCCACACATACACACAAACCATGTGTGTGTTTACCTACATACATGATACACATACAAATGCCTCCATGATAATGATAGCTAATACCTGTTAAGCACACAGGTTAGGAGGAGTCCTGTGCCAATGGATGATATGTGTTTCACTTCAGCAAAATATGAGGACAGACCTGTTTGCCCATTTTACAGATGCTCCGGGAACCCACGGCTTCCAGAACTTCTTTAAAGAGGCCGATCCCAAGCCAGTGCATCAGTAATCCTAAACCCTGCAACCCAGCCAAAGCAAGCAATGCATCAGGAAAGAGGCCCTGCTGGCTACAGACTGCATTCCAGAGCCTGTCCTCTGATGGACTGGGAGAGTCTAGGCTCAGCTTAGTGTTGATGATGCTGAAAATGGTCCTAGCATGTCAGCATCCTGACAGCCACCAGACCTCTGCTTACAGTTCCTGACTGGAGAGCCAGAGGCACCTACATCCAACATCTACTCCCAGACCTAGCTCACCACTCAGGAGCCAGGACCAAATGGGTGGGTGATGGGATTCCTTTCCCATATCAGTCACACCCAAAATCAAATGCATGAAAAAGAGAGAAAACATTTTGTTCTCTCACTTTGTTGTTAAATTGGCAGTATTTTTCTTTCTGGATCTCTCTTCTCAGACTCCTCCTTCCTAAAAAAAAAAAAAAAAAAACTGAGATGACCTATTCTTCCTTCCTTCCTTCCTTCCTTCCTTCCTTCCTTCCTTCCTTCCTTTCTTTTTTGTTTCTCTGTGTAGCTTTGGAGCCTTTCCTAGAACTCACTCTGTAGCCCAGGCTGGCCTCAAACTCACAGCGATCTGCCTGCTTCTGCTTCCCGAGTGCTGAGATTAAAGGCATGTGTCACTACCGCCCAGCTGAGATGACCCATTCTTTGCAAGAAATGTCACAACTGGGCTGTAGGAAGCAGGTCTTCATGACCCTTGCCCTGGCCCTGGGGATGGAGCCCACAGATATGAGGTAAAAGTGTGTTCAGATCGTTATCTCCAGTCATGGAGAAGGTATGGTTTTGTTCAAGGAGGATGAGAGGCATGGCTTACATGGCATGGTCAATACAGAGAGTGGAGTGTGGTACTGCACTGAAGCAGGGGATGTTTTCAAAGTGTGGGAAAGCATTAGCAAAACTAATTAGCAAGACATTTACAGCTCAAAAGAGAATCCAGCTTTGTTTTTCAATCATCCATCTCATCCATTTAATAAATGTGTGATTAGCCTCACTATTAGCCTTACACAGCCCTTGGTCCTAGATGCTTCCAATTTTAGAGAGATGTCATCTTTACATCATGGGGCTTACATTCTAGCATGAAAAAAAAAAAAATGTCAAAGAAATTTATCTAGTTGCAGAGGACTTACAGCAGACAGCTGAGCCAAGGACGTGTCCCAGAGGAAGCTGCGTTCAAACCGAGTTATGATGAGTTTACCAGGATAGGTGGGACAGGTAGAAAAGAACAAAAGAGCATCTCAGCCAACAGAGAATGACATGTGCAAAGGTCCTGTGGAACAAAGTCATGGAATCTCAGAAATGGCAGTGTGGAAAAGAATGGCACAAGACAGATGTGCCTAGGTGGCCCAAGGCTGACTATGTGGGCCTTAGAGCAGAGATGGCAACCCTTTTCAGAAAAGAGCCAGGTAGAAAAGATTTAGGGTTTTCAGCCAAATGACAGGGCTAGGTATATCATATATGTATAATGTATGTTTATTATTATATGAACATTTATACGTGTGTGTGTGTGTGTGTGTGTGTGTGTGTGTGTGTGTGTGTATTGCACAAAAATGCTATTACTGGGGCTGGAGAGGTGGCTCCGTATTAAAAAAGCACTATTGCTCTTCAAGAGTATTCAGGATTCATTCCTAGGATCCACATGGGGGCTTCTCACTATCTCTGACTCCAGTCCCGGGGGATCGTCTGCCCTCTTGTGGCCTCCTTAGTTGCACATACATGCACTCGTGTGTACACACACACACAGACACATACATATACACAGTGTGTACAGACACACACAGACACACAAATCCTTTTTTCAAATGTTACTGGTTGAATTCTAAATATACTAATAACTGAGTAACATTTTAAACACAAATCATCTGAGGGGAGTATGGAATATTGGAGAAGAAACATATTTGGTCTCACTAGTGTTTTCTTTTATCAAGAGTTATGGTAAATATTTGATTGTTGATGCTGATGGGAATGAGGTTTTGTTTCATGTTACTAAATGCCTTTTTTATATAAATAGATATTGCCAAACACTGTTATCTGTTCACAACTATACAATTTTAATTAAGCTTGCTCTTGTTTGCCAGGCATTTATACAATTTTACTAGAGTTTTCTTTTGATGTTTGCTTGTTTAAAAAGTGTGTTGATTTGTTTGTGTGTGTGTACCTGCCTACATGAGCATTACTCGCTAGATGTGTGCAGGTACCCATGAAGGCTCGAAAGTGTCACGTTCCTTAGAGCTGAAGTTAGAGGCAGTGTGAGCTGCTGATGTGGGTGCTAGAAAGCCAAATTTGGGTTCTCTTAAAGAGCAGTAAGCATTCTTAGCTGCTGAACCATCTGTCCAGCACGGTGATATCTGCTTTTCAATTAGTCATTTGCAACTGAAAATTATATGGAAGCTTCTTGTTAAATAACCTAGTTAAATGGATTTTGAAATATGAAAGTCTTTTCTCCTCACATTAAAGTCCAACTCACACTGTTGGGCCTGCAGTTTGTGCTCAGGAAACAGAGTCATTGTGAGTGTGTGCAGAATAGAGATGCACACTGCTTCTTATCCTAACTTGTGATGGCCCAGGAAGCTTCAAACGTTTAACATCACTTGTTCTTTAAGCAATATTACCTTAACATAATGTAGTTGATATATTGTGCACCCCAATAAACTTAACTTAAACATAGAGGTTAGGCAGTGGTAGCACATGCCTTTAATCCTAGCATTCCAGAGGCAGAGATCCATCTGGATCTCTGTGAGTTCAAAGCCACACTGGAAACAGCTAGGCATGGTAACAAGAGCCTTTAATCCCAGGAAGTGATGGCAGGAAGCAGAAAGGTATATAAGGCATGAGGACCAGGAGGAACTAGAGCTGGTTAAGCTTTCAGGCTTTTGAGCAGCAGGTCAGCTGAGATTCATTCTGGATGAGGACTCAGAGGCTTCCAGTCTGAGGAAACAGGATCAGCTGAGGAATTGGCAAGGCAAGGTGGCTGTGGTTTGTTCTGCTTCTCTGATCTTCCAGCATTCACCCCAATACCTGGCTCCAGGTTTGTTTTTATTAATAAGACCTTTTAAGATTCCTGCTACCTCACAGCATAAGTTTTACCTATAAGGGTCATTTTCCTCCAATTTTACCTATCGGGAAGTTTCTTAAGGACTGCTACAGACTTGGCAGCAAAGATGATGTTCAAAGCCTCTAAGGGTCACTTGGAGTGACAGGGAACAGTTTTCATTCTCATCTCTCAAAAAAACTTACTCAAAAAATGGGCTGACACTAAGTTCTTCCATTCCTGTACAATGGGATAAGTCCAGTGTTCGGGCTCAAGGTCTAACAAAACTAATCTCAAAACTGGGTGGTGACATCACATGCGCTGGGCTCCCAGACTGAGAAAAGGGTTGTGAGCTGAGCACCAGGATTCGTCTCTCAGCTTCCTGACGGTGGCTGCAGTGTGACCAGCTGCCACACTCCCCTGCTTCTGTGCCTGTCAGAATGTGTGGGACTGTACTCCCAAACTGCAGCCCCAAACAACCCGTTCCCCTCCCTGCAGCTGCTTTCCTCGGGTGTGTTGTCAGGCCATGAGAAAAGAGACTGACAGCTCAGGCCCTCTGCTCTGGTTCTCTCAGCATCTTGGACACCTTTGCATCTGAGTCTGTTCCACAGAGACGGGGCGCAGACGTCCATTCTAAGTGACCGCAGAATGAGGACTGCCTCCTCGGATAAACAGCTAGATCTGTCGACTCGCCAGGAGCCAAAAAACTACACAATGTGATCTATCTGCCTTGCTCTTAACTGACTGATGACCCGACTCCCATTCTCAGGGCTTGCAAGAACCCCTTCCTCTTGCCAGAGGGGTGATTTTTTTTTTAAGGCCAAGTTATTTCCTCTGTAACTGCTTCTTCAGTTCTTGCTGTTAAACAAAACATATTTAACTCAGAAAGTAAATTATTTTTCTTATTTCACTAACAATTGAGCACATGGAATGTACCTATTCTTGCAATTTTTTCTTGTGAAAAAAAGCATGCCGTGATGACATTCTATCTTAAATTTTCCACATTCTGACCGCTGCTTTCTCGTAAATTGGAAATATTGTGCTAAGAGCGTAGTGTGGAGGTGCCAGTCCATGGTTTATTCCTGAAGCACATCTGTACTGCCGCTGTGTAACAAACACAGTGATTTGTTGCCTGAAATTGATTACAGAACATGCCACATGCCCCTGTCTATTGAAGCAGGGTATTTAAAACCCACTGTCTTCATCTTGTTCTTGATGAATCACAGGGCAATAGCCTGGTGGATTAGTGACTTGTCCCACGGCTGGGACAAAGTATCCAGCAAAAGCAAGTGAGAGGAGGCAGGGTTTGTTCTGGCTCAGTCTGAGGTACATACAGAACCATCATGGTGAGGAAGGTGTGGTCACAGCGATGACAGGGATCACATTGCATCTGGGCTGATTCAGTCTGAGCTCTGAGCCTGTATTTGGAGTGGGTGTTCCCTCCTCTGAAACACATCCAGAATTGTATTTCTAGGTGATTCTAAAATCCAGACGCGTCGACAACGGAGATTCACCATCACAACTGTACTATGAAATGTTATAATCTCGCAGTCCACCTCACACTCTGGAGAGCTGGTTTGTGCTGTTGGGATTCATGGTATGCTGGGCAGCAGCATGAAGCTGGAAACTACTCATTCGTCTTATTACAGCGTGAAAGCAGCTACAGGCTGTCGGTACATAAATGATGCATGCTGGCTGTGCCAAAATTTGATTTCATGCAACTTTCAGGTGTCGAGACACATAGTCTTAGTTTGATTTTTTCTTAACTGTATAGAAAAGTCAAAACTAACAAGGCATGGAGATGTATACCTACAATCCCAAACCCTAGGAGGCTGAGGCCAGCCTGGGGTACATAGCAAAACCCTTGCTTTATCTCAGACAAACCAACAAAAAGGTAAAAAAAAAAAAAAAAAAAAAACACTCCAGAAGCAGGTTGTAGGTGTCTGGACTTGACCCTGTGAGCCTAATCTTCTGGCCTATGCAATTAGACCAGCATGGGTGTGCTGAGTTTATTTCAACACTTATTATGGGTGCAAATATTCATTTCCCTCCAAACCATGGCAAGCCCTCCAAATCACTAACCTCCCAAGTCATCTAAGAGGATACCTGTATTTGCAGGATGGTACCCGGGTTGTTGGGAAATGCGGCGGTTACTGTGGGAAGTGCACTCCATCCTCGGGCACGGGCCTGGAGGTGCGAGTGTCATAACTAAGGTAAGTCTTCCCCCTCCCGCCTCCCCTTTCATTTTACTCTGTAGCCTAATGATGAACAAATATGAGTGAGTGTCCTTCCCTCCAGACAGGGCTACTGTCAAGTATCATGAAGCTGGCCCAATAATAACATTCTTGTTTATCTGTCCTTCTGTGCCTGCGGCCATCTGTCCCTCACCCTTGAACCCAAGGCCTCAGGCCTCATACATTCAGTTCCTCAGTTTTGCTAGTTGAAAACGCTGCCTGCTGGGCCTCACCTCCAGAAGTCTTACTTCCTAAGGTCTCTGGTCTATCCAGAGACCTATAGTTTGAATATTGGGAATTGTGATATAGGGGGCTGAGATAAACACTTCGAGAATATAATAATCACAGTAGTGCTGGTGTTTGTCAGGCTCCACTGTGCTGAGAAACTTACAGGCATGGTTTCATCGAATCCTCACAAGGAAATTATGAGGTAGAGCTCTTGTCTTGTTTTGCAGTAGAGGAAGTTGAGGCTCACAACCATTAGTTTCCTTAAGATCACAGTGACCTTCCCTTGCAGGCCCCCAGTGACAGCTTACGCCAACAGCATTGCTCTCAATGACTACAATGTCACCGATTTTCCACTCACAGTGGGGCCAACAGCTCGGTGTCATCTGAGATCTTGTTGTAAATGCAGATCTTAGCCCCCCCGCCCCATATATACAAGAAATCAGAATCTCTATTCTTATCACAATCCACAGACTTATGCCAACAAGTGCTCCCTCTGCTGGGCAAAAGACTAAACTGCTCACTTTTCATTATCCTGGTGCCTTCAGCTACAGTTTAACCAACCTGTGTGGCTGTCTAACACCTTCCCTGTGACTTCCAGTAGCCTATTCAGTTCCCTCCATAGCTCGTTCCTGTTCCAACACACCAGCTACTGTTTGGCAAATATTTAAGTAAACATCGGTATTGAAAGTATTCTTTCTATGTAATTTTTAGAACAGGCTCTTGCTTATTAACCCAAGCTAGCCTCAAACTTGAGGTCTTTGTGCCTCTGTCTCCCAAGTGCTGGGATTGCAGTTGCACACCACCACATCTGGGCAGAATTGCAATCTTAAATTAGTACTGATGTGTTGCAAAGGGGAAAGGAAATACGTTAACTAACTGAGATGCTCGTGTGCTGGGCCCTCTTCATAGCTGCATAAGGCTCCACAGTGTTGTCCTTCCCCATCGATCAGCAGGGAGCCCCTCATGGGGCTTCTTCTCAGCATGCCATCTTTCCCACACCCAGGCCTTGCTGAGATTACGTCATCATTATAGCTCCTGATTAAACTAAATGCTGTCCACAACCAGTCAGCAAAGTAACTCTCCTCGGGCTGGAGAGATGGCTCAGGAGTTAAGAGCACTGACTGTGTTTCCAGTTGACCTGGGTTCCATTCCCAGCACCCACATGGCAGCTCCATCTGTAACTCCAGTTCAGAAATCTGATACTCCTTTCTGGACACCAAGGGAACCAGGCACACATATGACATCCAGACATACAGGCCAGCAAAGCACACACACACACACACACACACACACACACACACACACACACAACACACACGGGAGCAGGAAGGTGGGGAGATGACTTAGGATCCAAAAAGGGGAGATGAGATGAGGTGGAAGTAGGCAAAACTCAGCAGATATACACTAGAGACCCCTTTTTCATATGCATTTTATATCTGCTTTTCTTGAATACGTTATTTGTCATAAAATATGAGTACATAATGTACAAAATTTACATGTATAAATTTACATGTATGTAAGAAGACTAGAAAGAAATGTCCTAACATTTGGATGTTATCTCAGATGAGATTTCTAGGCACTGAATTTTTTTCTCTTTTATTCTTTTGTAACCATTGTTTTCTTTTTTGTTTTGTTTTGTTTTGTTTTGTTTTTTCGAGACAGGGTTTCTCTTGTGCCTTTCCTGAATCTCATTCTGTAGACCAGGCTGGCCTCGAACTCACAGAGATCCACCTGGCTCTGCCTCCAGAGTGCTGTGGATTAAAGGTGTGCGCCACCACGGCCCAGCTTTTCCTTTCTTTTTAAGTTACGTTCATTTATTTTTGTGTGTATGTGTTGGTGCGTGCACACGCCTCCACATGCCTGTGGGTCTGTGGACAACCCACAGGAATCAGTTCTCGCCTTCCAGCAAGTGCCTTTCCTCACTATGCCGCTTGCTGCTCTCCTTCTGTGGTGGTGGAGGTCAAACCTGGGACCTTACACTCCTAGACAGACCCCCACCACTGAGCTGCATCCCCAGCCCACTTCTGTGTTGCTCAGAGCAATGAAATAAGTAAACAGATAGCCAAATAAGTAAGAGTTCACTTTGTAACCTGGAGAAGACCCTAAGTGACACTTTGTAACTCTGCATGTGAAAGTGCCTACCCACCTGCTCTTGGCTTTCAGCCTTCTCAGGTGTGTAACTCCTGGTTTTGTTCTTCTTTCAGGGGCTCTGAAGAGGAAGCCATTATGGAATGGATGAAGGATAGTAATTCAATACCTCCACCTTAACTTTGGGTGCATCTGTGTGTGTGTGTGCGGACCTGTCTGCTTGTGTGTGTGTGAATGTGTGTGTATATGAGTGTACATATGCATATATATAAATATATATAAATATATATATATACAGGTTGAGCATCCCTTATCCCCAAAATTTAAAGTCTGAAATGCTCCAAGTTCTGAAACCTTTTGAGTGCCAACAGGAGATCTCAAATGGAAAATTTCATGCCATGAAACTTTGTTTCATGCGCAAAATTTGTTGACATACCATACACAATTACATTTCTGTCATATATGAAAAGGTGCATGGGAAACACCAATGAAGTCCCACATTCTTGGGCAAGTATTGCTCTCTACCTGAGTACCCTACTGCTTAAAAGCTATACTAAAACCTCCTAGTAAGCCCCAACGCCACTTAAAAGAAAGAAGCATAAATGAATACCATGTTCAGATTTGAGTCCCATCCCCAAGGTATCTCATTTTGTATATGAGAATATCACCAAGTCTTTGAAATGTCCGACAGACACACTGATGGTCTCAAGCATTTCAGTAAGGGATACTCAACCTGTGGAATACCCTAATGATGTAAAGTTTAATATTTATGTTTGAAATTATTTATTGTGATGTAATATTTTTGTACGTAAAATGATTTTATTGTGACTGCCTGTGCATGACGCCCTCCCTTGCAGTCCGACCGCTGCATTTTACGTACTCTACATTATATGTAGTATATGACAAAGTGACCCTTCATTATCACGGTACACTGTTGTTTACTTTTTACCTGAAAATGTGTTTTACTGTTACATTTTGAGAATTGTAATTTTTTTTAACAATCTAGCTATCATCAAGGTGCTATGTGAGTTGAATAAGGGTATTTTTGGCAATTGTGGGAACGTTTCATTAGCCAATAAGTGAGTTAGCAACATCACAGATTGTACCAACTGCTAATTATCGTATCTATTCCGTTTCATGTGATCTCTGGGAAGAAATATGCTGCCTTGGTGCTAATATTGTATGTTTTTTTAGTGATCTTCAGAGTAAAAAGTAGAAACACAAAAAAGGGAGTAACAGATAGATAATTCATAATGGATAAAATCACTTGGCTAGAGCAAGACCCACTATAACACTTACTTGCAGACATGCCTTTTTTCGATAGTAGCTGGACTCATTTCTTCCTGCTGTTGTTGGTAATATGCTTTACTCTGGTCCATGGTGCCTTGGACTCCTTTCAGTCATTGGGAGGGTCCACCAATAGCTTCCTTTTAGAGAGACACTGGGAAAGGGAGGGTCTCCTGCTGTTTTGTCAAGATCTCCTCAAAGACACCCAAGTTTACCAGCATCAAGACAAAGGATATACAGCAAGATCATGGCCTTAACAACCCTCGGCATACTCATGGCCTTCAACACCCCTAAGCAGACTCGGGAGAACTACAGAAGCAGATTCTGAGCCATGGAGATCGACCACCTTTTACATGAAAACTTTGGCCAATGATATGACTTCCCTTCAGGCTGTGAGCCTAATACCCTGCTGGGTTTCCTGTGGTCTTCAGCGTTTGTGTGAAAAATAAACTGGCATAGAAGATGCCCAAGGCTTTCTGATCTTCCACGAGTCCACCTTGTGTTACTTCTTTCTGAAATGCAAGTGCTGAAGCTGTGGTCACGAGACATTTTGCCTGAGAAAGCCTGCCGAAGCTTTCCAAGACCAAAGAGATTAGGAAAACCCTGACAGTATTCTCCAACTCCACAGAAATACCAGAGCACCGTATACTTGGTGTATGAACAAATGTCACCTCTATTGTTAATATATGTGAAGCATATTATAAATAAATATCGTGACCACATCCAAACCATGTATGGTTCTCTTGGCTTCTGGTTTGTATTTGATTAACATTCAAATACAAATGTCTCTAGGGTTTTTTCTCTATATTATTGAGATTATAATGTATTACATCCTTTTCCTTTCTCCAAACCTTCTGTCTTAGGGTTTCTATTGCTGTGAAGAGACACCATAACCAAGGCAATTCTTGTAAGGAAGCAACATTTAACTGGGGTTTAGTCCATTATCACCGTGGTGCAACAGGGTGGTGTGCAGGCAGACATGGTGCTGGAACTAAGAGTCCTACATCTTGATCAGTAGGCAATGGGAAGCAGTCTGTCTCACTGGGTGTGGATTGAGCATATATGAACCCTCAAAGTCTGCTACCACAGTGAAATACTTCCTCCAACAAGGCCACACCTCCCATTAATGCCACTCCCTTCGGGAGCCATTGTTGTTTTTATCTAAGTTGTTCTATTTACCAATAAAGATTTGGGAGTAAGATATTGGAGTGGTGTCTTATTTAATTTCCATGAGTCTGTGTCTATAGTTTGCATTGTTGTTGATACCCCACTCTATTCTATCCTGGTCAGATAGCTGCAGGATGTTATTTCAATTGTCTTATATTTATTGAGACGTGCTTTGTGTCTTAATAGGTGGTCAATTTTGGAGGAAGTTCCATAAGTTTTGGAGAAGAGTATTTTGGTGAAATGTGCTATACGTATCTATTAGGTCCATTTGCTTTAGGCTAGTTCTTTTTTTGTTTAGTATTTTTTCCAGATGACCTGTCTGTTGGTGCAAGTGGGGTACTGAAGTCACTCACTATCACCATGTTGGGGTTAACCAATAGTTGTAGACTAAATAGTATTTCTTTTATGAAATTGTGTTCAGTGCATATATGTTTAGAATTCTACTATCCTATTGATGGATTTTTCCTTTAAGGGATGTAAAGTGGCCCTCTTTGCTTTTCTGACTAGTTTTGATTTGAAGTATATTTTGTCTGATCCTGGTAGCCACACCTGCTTGTTTCTTAGCTGTCTTTGTTTTGAGCATCTTTTTCTACCCTGTTACCCTCAGGTGATGTCAGTTGTAGGTGAGCTGTATTTCTTAGAGGCTGCAAACAGATAGCTCTGGGTTTCTAATCCTATCTTCTCTCCTGTGTCTCTTGAGGACTTGAGACCATTGATATGGAGTTATTATAGAACAATGTACATTAACTCCTGGGTTTTGTTGTTTTGTGGTGTTTTCTTAGTCTTTTTTTAAAATTAACTATCCTAAAATTGTTTATTCCCTGTGACCTCTTTGGGGTGTTTATCCTTGTCTCCAGACTGAAATATTCCTTCCAGCATTCTGCATAGAGCTGGCTAAGGAGTCATAAATTCTTTCATCTGCTTTTATCAGGGCAAGTTTCTAATTTTCTTTTTAATTTAATAGAAAGTTTTGCTGGGCATGCTATTTTGGGTTGACAATTGTCTTTCAGAACTTGAAATGCATCTTTCCAGGCTTTTCCGGCTTTAAAAGCTTTTGTCAAATAACCAGGTTTTACTCAAATGTGCCTACCTTTATTGAGGGGCTGGAGAGATGGCTCAGCCATTAAAGGCTAGGCTCACAACCAAAAATATAAGGGACTTGAGATTTGCCTCTTGTGGCTTTTACTTCCTCTTACACTGTCTCTATGCTTCTTAATGTTTTATTTACAATATGGCATGGGGAGCCTCTTTTCCAGTCCTGTCTATTTAGAATTCTGCATGGCCTTTGTACTTGATGGGCCTGTTTTTCTCTAAGTTTAGGAAATCTTTCCTATGATTTTATTGGAAATGCTCTCCATGCTTTTGTTCTGCTGGCCTTCTCCTGCAATCCACAAATCGTATCTTTTGATGATGTTCCGGATTTCCTGTTCAGTTTGGTCTTCACTGAGTACTCCAGCCCCGTCGTCAGGTCTCCCATCTCGGAGTGGCCGCCTTCTAGTCCATTAGCAAGGCTTTCCACTGGGCTTTTTATTTGGCTTGTTGAGTTGTTTTCATTCCCAGGATCGTATCAGTTTGGATTTTCTTCGGCCATGCTATCTATTTCCATGTCTTGGATGAACTTCCTCACCAGTCCTGTTGTGCTGGAGTAGAGTCCCAGCTTCTTTGCATTGTTGGAATACACTTTTAATCATCCTTTTGAATTCTTTGGAGGTTCCTCAAAGTCGTTTCGACCGGGTGACATTACAGGGTTAGTGGCGCATTTCAGTTTTGTGTTTTGTTTTTGTTTTTGTTTTTTCATGTTATTTCTATTTCTTCACCAGGACCAAACATATCTGGAGTGAGTTCATTGGCTGAGTTTTTCTTCCATTGTATGTTTTGTTTATAAGACTGTGGTTACTTTTTTTTCTTTCTCAGTGGTGGTGTTTTCAGTGTTCAGTGGAGGACTGAGTCCTCCCTGTGGTGTTTATGGAGGCTGTCTTCAGTCACCTCTGAGGGGCAGTCAGGTATTATCCTGTGTCAGCCAAAGCCTCCGACCTGGGTCTGCAGCTTTAAGTTGTGACCCTATCCCAGGGTCAGATCTGATCCCCTTTCTGGTTCCTCAACTCCGCCCCTTGCCGCATTCCACAGCTTGTTTTGAAGCCGCTTTGGAATGTAGACCTCTCCAAGCACCAGTAGTCCTTATGGGGTTCAGGATTGCTCTGCCTCCTGCCTGGGCCCTTGGCAACCACTGTGCTGGAGCCGCTGGGAGATGTGGGACTTCGCCTCTTGTTTCCCACCTTGTTATCTGAGAAAAGATCTCTTAGTGGCCTGGGACTATCCAATTAGGCTGACTATGGAATGAGTCCCTAGGATCTGCCTCCACAGCACTGAGATTACAAGCGCACACCACCATCCCCAACTTTTAAGTTTAGGATCTGACGCTCAGGCCCAGGTCTTCATATTTGTATATCGAGCACTTGAATGAGCGATCGATCACTCTAGTGGCAGAGATACCGGCTTTACACACCTCTACAACTGAAAACGAACTGCTGCCAGCTCAGTAAGTATGGAAAACACCTGTCACCAACAGATGGTAAGTGAGGGCCTGTTCAACTCACTTTTACGTCAAGTCCAGGCCCTGGCACTGTTGAACTGTTTGGTTCTGTGTCTTCTGCCCAGAGGGATGACAATCCTTAGAGACCCTAAGCCCCCAACAACCAGGCTGCTTCCTTGGGATATATCTTTCAAAAATGGATATATCTTTCAAAATTAAAAATACCTCTGGACCATAATCCTAGTCTGTTTTTTTGTTTTGTTTTGTTTTTGTTGTTGTTGTTTTTGAGCTGAGGATCGAACCCAGGGCCTTGTGCTTGCTAGGCAAGCGCTCTACCACTGAGCTAAATCCCCAACCCAATCCTAGTCTTTTTCATGAAAAGTTTATTTCTGGTTTGGGTTTCTTGGGAGTTTTTTCTATTGTTTTCTGTTTTACCAATTATGAATTTCCCCTGAAAATCTGAAAGTCAGCCTTGCTGTGACCCTGGGCACATATTTTCTCTCCAGTTAGTTTGACAACATTCATCATGAAGACATCTCATGAGAACAAAACGGACCTGCCTGTCACTCAAAGGTCAAATAAGAGAGCTGTCCCCATTACAACGTAAAAGAAAGAAAATGGAACCCAAACCAAAATGTCCACCTTTCTATGGGGTAACTTATATGGGGTGACATTACTTGAACTTAATATCAAATGCCCTTCAGACTGTTGACATGGTATCAGTATGCTTGAGCAAGGGGTTCATGTATAAGACATATAATTAATCATTGATTTAGTGCATTTATAAGTCGAAGGGCCTAATTCCTCCTTAAGCCTTTGAGTTCAGCTTGCTAATTTTATTATTTTACTGACTGATCATCTTAGTTTCTAGAAGTTACATTAAAATGAACTCAATGAGAGAGCAAAAGAAGGAATCAGGATGGATGGGGGGGGGGGGGAGGAACCTGGGAGGGGAGGAGGGACAGGAAACCATGATCAGAATGTATTGTGTGAAAAAAATTCCTTAGAAAATTTGTAGATGATAATTATCTTATCATAATTTAGTTCAATATATTTAATGCAATATTTATATGTTCCACAGATTTTATTTCTATCTAGTCCATTAATAAGTGACATGGCAAGCAAACTTTCTGAACACTTATAAGATTCTTTTAAATACAAAACATAAGTGATATAGTTAATTAGTTCTTTTTAAACATTCCAAAATGGGAATGTAACCTAACTTAGGATGAGATTTTTCTTGGGTTTTTTTTTTTTTTTTTTTTTTTTTTTTTTTTTTTTTTTTTTGCTATTCTTTGTTTTGAAACAATCTTGTTATATAACCCTGGCTTACCCCAACTTTGCAGTGATCCTCCTGCCTCTGATCCCTGAGTGCTGAGATTGTGAGTACGCACCACAACATCCATCCCCTTAGTATGAATTTTATGTAAAATCACATGCCTAAATCAAGTACTCCACAGTATACTTTTAAAAAGCTGTCACTAAATTTAAATGTTTTAAGTCATGACATTTATGTAAAGTATTAAATGTTCACATTTTTTAAAATACAAAGTTCTTAATACAGTGATTCTTACCTCTTTAAGCATTTTTTTATCTTAAATTTATCTCCTCATGAATAAAAACAATATGCTTTTCATCAATAGCTGCCATAGACCCAGAGATGCTTCCTGGGCATAAGATATGGAGTGTCAGGTTGTCAGTGCATCTGTTTATTCTCCTGGAGAAAATATTAGGTGATCCCACACAAAGGTGACAGAAGCTGCTGTGATATCTTTCCTGTTGCTATCCCAAATCCAGTGGCTTCGGTATCTTGGTGTTCTGGATGTCAGAGACCCATTGTCTTCTCCAGTTTCTAGCAGGCTTTTGCTTAAGGCTCTTCCTTCACCTTTGAGATCAGAAGTGTCACACCTTCTAATCTGTCTCTTCTCTCACCCACTCCAGAGGTTAACCTACGTGCTTCCTTCCTATATGGACCCTTGTGTATTGGTGAAATTATTAATGCCACTCCACGTAGTTAAAAGGGAGGTTTATTTCGTGGGGTAACTTACAAATGAAGAGATAGGTTGTAGGGTCTAGCAAAGGTATGGCGCAGTCTGGCGGTGTTCTCTGGAGAACTCTGCTCAGTCTACCTCCTGAGTCCAGCGTCCCTAACCAAGAGAGTGTGCCCCTCCTCTCTATCTTGGGTCTTCTGCTTCCTCCTCCGCCCCGCCTTGTGGGCGTGACCATTACCAAAGCCTCACTGGGGGTTGGAACTTCCAGGCCAATGCTGAGATGGCTATCCACTACATCTCCCCCTTTTGTCTAAATAAGAAAGTTCTAACCTAATACAAGACTATATACAAAGAGATGGTTATCAAATATTGTCCAGGAGTAACGAGGGATAATGACCTAGATAAGTTGGAATTACAATAAGTGCAAACAATATCAAGCAAAAAACACATAGTAAAATCCAGGGAAGTCTAGAGCATGGGTATGTGGCATGTTACAAAGATCATTCCAAAAGGTGCTCTATCCTAAAGAACCTGAGTCTAATACTTAATATATTCTATCTAAGATATTATATATGTATATATACTAAGTTGTAACTGTAACTGCTAATCTTCAACCTCATCAAAGACCCGAGAAGGAATATAATAATACCTGAGAAATGGGAGAAGGACGCAAGCAACTTTCGGGAGTCTTGCAAGAGTAGACAGAGACAGCTAGCAGCCTGGACAGTCACCTAACGTTTCTCAGCATCGTTGGTGCATTCAAATTGGCTACAGGCCTAGAGTATCTGACAGACCATTTTCAGAAGCAGGAATTCTGAAAGACCATCTTACCCTGTCTTGGCAAAGTATAGTGGTCGCTTTCCTTGTGTCCCGCTTGTCCAGAAAGGACAGCATTTGTACTGTCAGTAGTTGAGGCAAGGGCAGTTCTTTGCCCAGAAGGCCATTTTGTGTCAAGAAGACAAACTTCCAAATGGAAATGTCTTAGAAGCCCAACATTCTCTCCGGATCAAATTGGTACTGCCAGGAGCAATTGTGTCTCACGTCAACAGAATCCTAAGTTATTTAAATGCCATATTCTCTAGGTCCATGAAGTGTTTGAAGATTACCTGTCCATCTGACCTATGTATTTATAAATCTGGATAACCTAACTAACATAATTATAGAGATGACAAGCATAGGTGACAATAACTCTATAAGTCTTATCTACCTAAACAACCTAAGGACTAAGGCTTCCTATAAATAAGGCAAACAGTCTGTAAGCAAATGTACAGTAAAAGGACAATGACTTTAAATTGTGACAATACACAAAATATCTTTAACAGAGATAGGAATGTATAGTGCAATATGCAATATGATAATAATCCTAAATATATATCAGTATACAGAATATCTTAAACAGAAGTAGAACATACATACAGTATGACAGATATAAATTTACATTTGTATCAATATACAAATATTTCAAATAAGAGTAAAAATATATGTACAATATAACAAATATAGTTCTGTATTTGTATCAATATACAAATTATCTTAGATAGGAATATAAAAAGTTTATATTTGTATCAACATATAAGAATTCATAACAGTGCAAATTATCTAAGGCTGCTATTTTATTAAATTTGTTTACTAATGTATATGATAGTCTACCATAATATCTTATACCTATCCATTCCATTTCTTCTTTTCCCTTTATTTTTTTTTTGAGACATATTTTCTTTCCTTAAGGAGAGTAGTGAGTTTAACAGTTTCTTCCACCCCCAACCCTAGAACCATTATCCATAACCCTGAGAAATATGAAACCTTAGGGATAAGGGGCGTCGTTTTCTTAGAATTGCTTCCTGCTGTTTAGGGGGTGATGGTATCTCTGTTGGGTATTGTGAGAAAGCTCAGATAGTTAAATCTCAGTTAGACTAACTGTAGATTCTGCAGCAACTCTCAGAGTAATGGGTAAGATTGTCTGAAATTCTGGCAAGAAGTATAGTATGATGATGATTACCATGGCATCATTCTGGATTGGGTAGAGTTGTTGTTGTTGGGGCCCCATCTTCCTTCTGGAGACTTCAGAGATTGCTATTGGAAAAAAACTTATTTTTTATCAGAATGGAAGGTTTGGATTTAAAGATGTTATGACATGTAAGAAAGGATTCCAAGAAATCAAGAGTAAGCATGGAGAGAATTAGAATCTTGAAGATAATGGTCCCTTATAATTGGTTTCCTTCTGTCTCACACCAGAGGGCTCTTCTGAAATGGGACTGAAGAATCTCTCAACCTTTTCTTTTATCAATATGCTTGGGTTTAGAGAAGGAGTGAGCCAATTCCATCTCCAAAGCCAGCTTGGTTTATAATTAAATTGGAACCACAACTATTCTAGATTGATAGAGATGTAGATGTTAGAGAGTGATATCTTACCCTGTGTAGATTGGTAGATTCTTTCTTTCTGTTGTAAACATCCGGATATCCAAGGCCTTATGATTTCTGGAAGATGGGTATTTCCATTATCCTGGAAAGACAAAAACAGAACCCTACCCCAACCTTTGATTGTTAAATTTTTCTTACAACCTGAAGAGATGTCACATTGGTGGATGATCTTTTACTTCCCCTCATCAAGGGGTTTCTCCTGTTCGGATCGAACTTTTATTAATTTTGTTGGTATCCATAGCTTTTCTTCTCCTGTAGAAACAAAAGCAAAACCCCTTCCCCAATGTAGGACATATCCAGGTTTCCATTCTGAGGCCAACACATCTTTGAAATAAACTGGTTGGTTTAGCTCAGGAGTTTTGTCTGTCATCCAGTGTCTCTCCGCAGCTGTTGTTCCTTTCTCATCAGCATTGAGAAAATTCAAGGTTAATAAAGCACTATGCAATCTATTTTTAGGAGTCATTGTTACCTGTTGCTGTTTATTTAGCATATCCTTTAAAGTTCGATTGGATCTTTCTATGACTGCTTGGCCTGTGGGATTGTGATATTGGTGAAATTATTAAGGCCACTCCACGTAGTTAAAAGGGAGGTTTATTTTGTGGGGTAACTTACAAATGAAGGGATAGGTTGTAGGATCTGGCAAAGGTATGGCGCAGTCTGGCGGTGTTCTCTGGAGAACTCTGCTTGGTCTACCTCCAGTGTCCAGGGTCCCAGAACCAAGAGAGATCTCTCCTCTCTATCTTGGGTCTTCCGCTTCCTCCTCCGCCCTGCCTTGTGGGCGTGACCATTACCGAAGCCTCAATGGGGGTTGGAACTTCCAGGCCAATGCTGGGATGGCTATCCACTACACTTGTGAGCACACTGAACCTGCCAGATGAGCCAGAAGAGTCTCTACATCTCAACATACTTCATTTAGTGATGTCTGCAAGGTCTCCCTTTGCAGTAGAAGATAACACAGAAGCTTCATAAGTCTCTTTTAAGGGCCATTATTTGTTCAACACCCCTTCTCCAAACACACAAGAACTATACACATTGGTCTGATGCTGCCATGGTTGTCCAGTTTCCCAGTGGGCTACACTGAGCTTCAGTTCAATGATCAAATGTAGGATAGAGCTTCATTGCCCAGGTCCATAGAGTTGGATTCCACACTGTGTTATTCAGGGTTCTCTAGAGGAACACACACACACACACACACACACACACACACACACACACACAAACACAAACACACTTATTAGAGTAGCTCACAGGCCATGGTCCAGCTAGTCTAACAATGGCTATCTACCAGTGGGAAGTATAAGAGTCCACACCAGTTGTTTAGTCCATGAGGCTGGATGCCTCAACTGGTCTCAGAATCTCAAAGGTTTAGGCTCTAATACCAGTGAAGAAAAAGTGAGGGCAAGCAGGCAAAGCCACACTTCCTCCCTCTGTTTTTTTTTATATAGGCTGCCATCTGAGGGTGTGGTCCAGATTTAAGGTGGATCTTCCCACCTTAAAAGAGCTGGACTTAGGGTGGGTCTTCCCACTTAAAATAATTCCACCAAGAAAAAAAAGAAAATCAACAGCGTTATTCTTCTGTCTGCATTCCACAGTATGCAGCGACATGATTGTCTGATAGGATTTTGCATGTATCTTCCAGCCTAGGTCCAGAGATGTGTTTGTTTCATTGTGGCATCTTTCTCTTTCTCTCTTCCTTCCTTCCTTCCTTCCTTCCTTCCTTCCTTCCTTCCTTCCTTTCCTTCATTTGTTCTTTCTTCCTTCCTTCCTTCCTTCCTTCCTTCCTTTCCTTCATTTGTTCTTTCTTCCTTCCTTCCTTCCTTCCTTTTCTGTTTGTTTGTTTATTGGTTTTTGAGGCAGGATTTCTTTGTGTAACAGCCCTGTCTGTCCTGGAACTCACTCTGTAGACCAGACTGACCTCAAACTCACAGAGATAGCCTGCCTCTGCCTCCCGAGTGCTGGGATTAAAGACACATGCCACCACTGCCTGGCTGACATTTTTCTTTCTTAGTATACTTTTATGATTAAGAATTTTGTACATGTACACATTGTATTTTGATTATACCCACCTCCCCCAGCTCTTCTCTCTAGCTCCTCCCAACTTCATGTCATTTTTTTAACTATTGAGGCCCACTTGCTCTGTCCATTGCATGGGTATGGGGCCTTCTATTAGAATATAGTCAACCTACTGTGAACCATAACCTAAAGAAAACTGGCCTACCCTCTGAAGGGATCTAGCAGGCCCACGCATGGCAAACACAGACTCGAACACGGTGAACATGGTACCAACAGGTTTTGCCTTATACCCTTTTCCATCTTGCTAAACCATTAGATTATATTCTTACAGCTAGCCACAAGGTCTATTCCCTTAGTTGGCCACTGACTCATTCTTGAGACTGATCACCAAGATCCAACTATCAAAACCTCGAGGTTCAGTAATCAAAATTTATTTATTTATTTTTTTTATGGCTAACCTAATTAAAGTACCCAATCAGAATTTACCAACATTCTAACTAAACCATAGAAGGGGAGGTCATTCTAATATAGACTTCCCCTTTCCCCTCTTAAAATGAACACTTGCAAAGCTATTTGCTGCTGTTTCTGGGATTCAGATTCAGCCAACTTGTCTCTTTGCCTTGCTTAATAAGGGATCTCTTTACATTTGGTTTTGTTGGGTCCTGGAATTGCAGGGAGCAGACCACTAAAGTCTATTAACCAGAAGCAATTTTATTTTAAAAAACAATCAAAGAAACAAACAAACAAAAAACCCACCCCGGGGAACAAAACTTCTAAGTAGTTAGGGCCACAGAGAATTATTTGGTTCTGTGACCCCATGCGGGGCTACAAGCCTTTATTTATAGCCAAAGGTTATTCACAGGGCAGAGAGTACCTATCAGGATTTAGAGCTTCTCACGCATTCATTTTCAGTGTTAGGATCCACAACCCCTGTGCAGTGTCATGATTTACAACCTCTGATTACTGGGTGTTAGTCTAAGTGTTTACGTAGCCTGGGTCTGTTCTAACTGCTTTCCTGTATCTGGAAGAACATAAGGCAAAGGATCAGGTAGCTTGTTTTAAGGTCATTATCAGGCTATTAGCATACAATTTTTTCATATTCCTGGGCTCTTCAGCTTGTGCTTGGTAATTGAAGTCTGGGTGTGGTCTGTGCCTAATCCAGGGTCCAGAGGGGAGCACCCTGTATGTGGATCCCATCACCTTCACCCAAAAGCCATCAACTGTCAATAGATGCTGGGCTACTTAGTGTTGGGGGATCACAAGTCCCTACCCCTCCATATTGGAACGTTGACTGAGTTCATCTTAAGCAGGTCTTGTGCAGGCAACCATAGATGCTGTGAGCCCATCAGTGGAGTAGTTCTGTCATGTACAGAAGACACTGTTTCACCCAGTCTGTCCCAAGTTCTGACTCAATTTTTCTGACCCTTCTTTCATGATGTTCCTTGAGCCATGGGACCAGGGGGTATGATATAAATATCCTATTTATGGTAAGCACACCACAGACACTTATTCCCTGTACTTTGACCAGTTGTAAGTTTCTGTATCTATTGGCCTATACTGTGCAAAGAAGATTCTCTGATGGGGACTGAAAATTGCACTAATCTATGGGTATAAGCATGTGCATTTCAAGGTGAGTTTGATTCTATGTCCATTTTGTGAAATAATAGTAGGTTCATGCCTGGGGCCTCTGAGCTCTCCAGCCATGGATCCTTCATCATATTTGTAGTATCCATAAAGCATGCATTTCCTTCTGTGAAGCAGGCCTTAAAGCTAATAAGAAAGTGCTTGGCTACTCCAATAGCGTCCATGCCACTATGGCACTCACAGGCTTATTCTACCAGGCTAGTTGTTATTGTAGCTCCAAGTGTCACAGCTGGAGAAGACTGCTGATGACTTTTCTCCTCCAGAAACCTGCATTGCACCTTCTCCTACTGTGAAATCTAGCCAGTAAGGAACACAGATGAGAAAAGGCAGAATAAGAGGGAGGGAGGTTTAAGTGAGGAGAGGAATGAAAGGTTAGAGCAGAGGAGGGATGGGAGGAGAAATAACTAGCAGTAAAGATGTTTAAGGAAGCCATGCAGAAACCCACTATGGTGTAAGCTTCACACACATACACACACACACACACACACACACACACACACAATTAGAGTAATCAGAGTTACCTTATACAAGGAATAATTCTCCTTCCATCCATAGGCTGCCAAACAAAAAAACCCAGTAAGATGCTTCCCCTTGAATCATGAGTTACTGGAGCTGCCCAAAATAATACACACTATTGCCTTTGATCTTGGTTGCCCCCCCCGAACTTGACAATAAGGCCTTGTTGCACCATATACTTTGTAGAACTTAAGCATAGTAAGCTAGTACTGGGTCTAGAGACTTTTGAACTTTATAGAATTTTACATTCTTCCATATGCTTTCCAGGGCATAGACTTCTTAAGGATATTAAGGGATGGCCTAGTGTATGCTATGTGTCTGTCTGGATGTCAAAGCTTGGAGAGCCTTTTAGGACACAAGCAGTCACTAAGTACAGAAACTCCCATGTATATATGTGATTGCAGAACCTTCATCATTCTGGGTGACCTGAGAGACACCTATCACTTACTTCTTAGCTTCATAACAGCAGGTGCACATTTGGAGTCTTCTGGGACCCATTATAAGCAAAGCACATGGAGGTTTCTTGGACATACCCAGGCTTACTAGGGAAGAAGCCTGAGAATCACCCTTATTGACAGGACCCTTCAGAAACCTTGTGCACACTCCAGAGGCCCACCTTTTAGGGCGTCTTCATTCCCACACTAGTGAGCTGGGCAGTGTGAGGCTCCTTCATCCTGTCACATTGTTGTTTTGTTTTTACTTACAGTGAGTGTGTAGTCAGCTTCTATGGGCTCTAGAATGAGATAATGTGGCTTGTGATAGTTCTGCTCCTCAGCTGTGGAGCCTTGGATTTGACTCTTACATTTCTTCAGAGAGATAGAACATATGTGTGTCAATGTCTGTCTTTCCTATCTATCTATAGATGGTAAATATAGATAAAGATGATATATAGACATAGATCTGATCTATGTTTACTTCAGACCATACAGTTACTGCAAGGATCAATATACTAATATATTTAAAGCATTTAGAAGATAACTTGGCATTTAGTAACTTCTCAGTATTACTCTACTCCTTGATTGTTAGAAAATAAATAAATTAGGAAATCTACATATCACCCTTATTTGATTGTGAGAAGATTATCATTTGGACACTCTTGGCTCCAACTTTAACTTCAACACAGGAGCCCAGAGCTGAAAAAAACAACTGGATTTTCCTGAATGTATTCTTCTTAGATTCCATTTGCTCATATAATAGCACAGTTCTTTCTTGGTGTTTTCCAAGAACATGAATGGAAGTTGTACATCGAGAATGTCAGGGTTAGAAAGAGCCTAAAAGGGTACATAGAGCAAGGAAAATAGTAACTGTACCACAGGACTAATTGGAACTGTATTTATAGACCATGTCTCAGCCCGTGTGAAATGTTAAAACAAACACCATAGACTGGGTGGTTATAAATTACAGAAATGTGTTCCTTAGTTCTTGAAATTGGGAAGTTGGGGATCAAAATACCAGAAGATTCTCCTCATTTTAACTCCATACCACTGAAGGGGGGGGTCTCTTTTCCCTTTATAGGGTCATTAATACTATTCATAAGGGCTCTGCCCCCCAGGGCCCCATTACTTCCCAAGAATCCTGATTCCTGCTAGCACTTCTTTGGGGGTGAAGAGCTCTATACACAAACTTGGCAGCAGCAGCACAAACATTCTAACTGCAGCTGCCCTGGGTGACCTTGAGTGTCACCTTGACACAGCCCTTAGGGTCACCTGAGAGGAGAAGACTCATTCAGTCATTGCCTAGCCCGGGTTGGTGTGTGGACATGTCTGTGATCAGCTGTTGACCAGCTGTTGACAATGCTGAGGAGCAGCTCAAAGCTGGAGCCAGAGCCCCTGAGTCCTGACATACTGGCCTTGACACCTGCAGCCTCCTAGCAGGAAGCAGAGCAAATAGAGAGCATTGTGCTTTGTGTGATTTCATGGAAGAGAGAATCAGTCCTTGTAGAACAGGTCCTGTTCCTCTAGACTGTTCTGCAGCAGAAACTAACAGTTAAAAGCCATAGGCTCCTCGGGACTAAAGATACAGTAATTTTCTAGTTAGATAGCTAGATCTGCCTCCTATTCACTTCCTCTTTTGGATCCACTTTTAATACAATTTGGAAGTCATTAGAAATGCCTTCCTGGTGTCCTTCCAGGCTACTTTTTGGTACAGAAAAATCTAACAAAAAGTGCAGCTCATTTGCACCCCTCAGTGATGGGAGGGGGAGCCAAGCTCTTCTCTCAGCGGTCATCTGAGGTGAAGAGCCCTGCGGCTGGTAAGTAGCCCTGTGCTGTCTCTCTGAGGTGAGGGTTGTTTTCTGTCTCCCCCATAGGTATTATTCAACTTGGGAAGTACAGTGTTCAAGCAATTGCTTGGCTGGTTTAGGCTAACCCAGGGGTTAGCAAATCTATGCTTCTGGTACAATTTACAAAATCTTTTCTTTGTAGTTGTCCTTGAAGCCCTAGTGGGAGCAATGGCTTTAACTACCACCCAATGTGTTCCAAAGTGATTTCCACACCAGGAAGTCATTGTCGGCTTCCCCAAACACTTAATTGGTACAGGGTGTGAGCCATGCTAAAAGACACACTTCTGGGATCGCCTCCATCAATCATGGCTCCAAGAGGGGCTGGTTCCCGGTAAGCATTTCCATTTCTGCCTCTTTGTGTGCCCTTAATCACTTTATACCTCTATTTTTCTGTGGACTCAACAATTTTCTTGGTAATGAAAACACATTATAATCACCCTTGGTGCCCGAGAAATGAAGTTGGCTTTGTTGTCACAAGACTAAGTTGCCATAAAAATCATAAAGGATCCGTTGTCAAGCACAGTCTTTATCAGTGTGTATGTGAGAGAAAGTGTGAGTGTGTGTGTGGGTGTGTATGGGGGTGTGTGGGTAGGTGTGGGTATGTAGAAGGGGGTGTGAGAGGGAGGGGGTCGGGATGTGGGAGAGGATGTGGGGGTACGGGGGTGTATGTATGCCAGGAGAGGTCTAAAAGAGTGCAGCCTTGAACAGCTAAACAAGTTTCTTACTTTTAGCCCTCAGTTTCCTCATCTGTGAGAACAGTCCAGTGTAGATGAGAGTGAGCCAAGGATTAATTGAACAATCTACACTTCAGTGGAACAGAGACTGCCTGTCACACAGGAGAGAAAATCAATAACTTTGATTTCACTTTTCCCTCCCTTTTTACTGTCTTCATCATCTTTGAGGAAAGACCCCTTCTCAGAAATGATGGAGACCCAATCAGTCTAAGCACAGAGACCATTTCAAAGTCACATAATGAAAGAAAGAAAACATCCAGAACTGAGTGCACAGGTAAATGATACAGGAGGAGAAAAGTGTTTCCACACACTTGCCAGATGTAAGGCTTGCTTGACTGCTACTGATAAAGAAGAACTGTTTTTCCCCAGTCCATCTTTCAACTTTAAAAAAATTCCTGACATTACAGAACTAAACTGAAATGTATGAATATTCTACTCTTACATTTTCAAGACAAACAAAAATTCTTGAGCCAAAAAAGTGTGGGGGAGGCAAGAAGCTTATACAATTAAATATGGGTATCTCAGCATAACTGCTGAACAGAGAAAGGAATTAAAATGCTTTAATTAAAAAATCATGAGTGAAGCCAGGTTGTGCACGCCTTCAATCCCAACACTCTGGAGGCAGAGGCAGGCGGATCTCTCTGAGTTCAAGGCCAGTCTGGTCTACAGAACAAGTTCCAGGATAGGCTCCAAAAACTACACAGAGAAACCCAGTCTCAGAAAAACCAAAAAAAAGAAAAAAACTTCATGAGTGGACGATGAAGTGTGTAGAAACTGAAAGTTTACATAATATTTAAAACCAGAAACAAGCCGGGTGGTGGTAGTGCACACCTGTAATCCCAGCACTTGGGAGGCAGAGGCAGGAGGATCTCTGTGAGTTCGAGGCCAGCCTGGTCTACCAAGTGAGATCCACGAAAGGCGCAAAGCTACACAGAGAAACCCTGTCTCGAAAAAAACAAAAACAAAAACAACAACAACAAAACCAGAAACTACCCAGATGAATGATGGGTGATGGTAAACAGCAGAAAGGGATTATGGATCTTTCCCCCTAATTTAGTGTTGGACAGTTTCAAGAAAGAGAGGGAATCTGATAGGCTCACAACTCTGGGTAAATATGGCTGTCCAGGGTCAGCCTTAAAGTTACCAAGTGGTCCTGCTGGCAGGGGAAAGAACTGGTTCAGGCTAGTGTCAGGGCAACGAGGAAGAGGCCAGAAATTCACCATCTGTATCGTCTGTCTGTGGCCCCTTCCCCATCTCTCTGCCTATCAGAGAGCTGTCTATTCCCGTCCCTCAGAAAGAAAGAGAAAAAAGAAACCATAAGAAAAGAGAGAGCGTCTAGCAATAAGAAAGGTCTGTATCTGGGAGTGGGGGCTACCAAGTCGAAAAGCACAGTGGGTATGACCGGCTATGGATAGGGGGGCCTCAAGCTGCCTGCCAGAATATGGGTGGGAGGGCTGAAGGCTGTCCCAAGGAGAAGATGGGAGGGGAATCAGGCTAAGGCTGAGAGGAGCAGGTCAGAGAGTCTCAGAACAGAGGAAAGGACTTTCCTCCTGAGGGAGTGCCAGAGAGGTGAAGACCAGCTCAAGGTCACACAGCACAATGGGGCTGGACAGGGCTGGAACAAGCCACTGGCAAAGTCCTTATCTGAAGCATGCCCTCCCACCCCCAAGTCCCAATCACATCTCGGTGGAGCCTCAGAGCCAGTTTAGGCTGCCTCCGACCCTCCAGCCCCGGTGGCTGTAAGCCCAGCCACTGAGTAGCCACGTTCTTTGCTCAATTAGACCTCATGACGAAGTCAGCTCTAACGAGTTATTCCATTAATGGCCCACGGCAGAAATAGCTAAGAGTTCATTACAAGTGTGGAGTTGCTATAGCAATTATCTGGGTTGGCTAGGCTCCAACGGTGGTTGGCTCTGGGAGTTTATTAGCCGCCGGGCATGGAGCGGGTGAGGTGGCCTTATTCTGTAGGGACTCCACAGCAAGTTCCTGTCAATGGAGTCTGGTCTGTGGCCTCACGTGCAGCTCTGGGCCATAGATAGAGAGTACCAAGCCTACATATTACATACAGGAAGCTGAGGCCTGAGGGGAAGGTCGGGTCATGACTGAGCTCGAGGTGGGGGGGGGGGGGAGCAGGGAGGACTCAGCTTTCAGAGTGAGCAGTGACATCAGAAGGTTACAGTAGCTTCAGGCCCTGGGCCCTGGCCCCTACCTTTGTCCTCTGACAAAGATTCTGACAAAGAAAGGGTCTCTGACTTAGGTTCAGGTTCTCATGTATCCTTTGAACAGCAAATGCTGAACTGCTTTGTCCTGCGTCTGCAGCTATTTCTTTTTGGTTTTCGAGATGGGGTTTCTCTGTGTAGCTCTGGCTGTCCTGGAACTCACTCTGTAAACCAGGCTGACCTTGAACTACAGAGATCTAAACAAACAAACTTCTTTGCACAGCGGTCTCCTTTCCTGAAACTGGGTGCTGCCTCCCGAGAGCCAGGCCAAGCTTTGCAGCACCCTAAGGACCCAGCAGAAACTGAACTGCCTTGTGGCCAGAGACCCCTCTGACAGTCAGGTAAAGACTAAACATCCCTCTCAGATTAATATTTCTCTGTATATAAAACAAAACTCAAAGGATTTATAAAGGAATTAAAACAAGTTACCAAAATTTTTTGATTTTGATTTAGTAATAGATGTGCCTTCAAATGTATTTACTCAGCGTGAGCATGAGTGAGTATCAGAAGACAACTTTCCAGGATCAGTTCTCTCTTTCCACTGTGTGGGTCTTAGGAATTGAATTCAGGTTGATACCTGGAGCCCAGGCTAGCCTCAAGCTGACTGTATACCTAAGGATGATCTTAGACTTCTCATCCTTCTGTCTACACCTCCCATGAGCTGGTGGTACAAATGTGCACTTCCAAGGTCAGCTAATCAATATGCCTTTTACCTGATGAAAAAGTAGGATATAGCAGTTGAAGTATCACATATGATTACTTGGGTTTGCCCTGCACAGAAGCAATACTTCCAGGCCTCTGAGTGACATCTGCAATATGGTGTGGAGTGCCTTGGGTTTCCTGCTGACCAAGTCCCACATTTTACTATTTGCTGGGCATACTCATGATAGAAAGAATTATGTAAACTTTTTTTGTTAGAGTTTTCTATGAATACTTTTTACAGGTCAAGGGTCCATGGTGTTCCGTCTGCTGATCGTTAGGAGCCTGGAGATCCAGGTTAGGAATCTCCCTGTGCTGGTATGGAGGTGTAGCTTAGCTGATAGAGTGCTTGCCCGACATGCAGGATGCCCTGGATTAGATCAACAGCACCTGATAAACCAAGAGTTTATTGATGCACACTTGTAATCTCAGCACTTGGGGGGGAGGGTAGAGGCAAGAGGGCCAGAAGTTCAAGGTCATGCTCCCCTACATAGCAAGTTTGAAGCCACTCTGGGATACATGAGACCCTGTCTCAAAACAAATGAGCAAACAAAAAACCTCCGTGCTAAGTCTTCCAGGAATCTGAGGCTAGCCTGCACTACATAGTGAGTGCCAAGCCAGCCTAAGCTACAGATTGAGACTTTGTCCAAAACAAACATTACGTGGGAAGTGGAGTTCAGTTGGTAGAATGCTTGCCTTGTGTGCACGAAGTCCCAGGTTCCATTCCCAACACCACAAAACAAAACAAACACACAAGAATTTCTACTAAGACTGCATATCATGCACTGAGCTGGTGGGTCCTGCATTTCTACCTGTGTGAATTTTGGTCTAGATCTCCCGGCCATAAGTCTGTAAGCATCAGGGAGATACGACATGGAAGGGCCACCATCCACCCAGGAAGTCCTTCAGACCCTCACCATGCAATGCGCGCGCATGCACACACACACACACACACACACACACACACACTCTCTCTCTCTCTCTCTCTCTCTCTCTCTCTCTCTCTCTCTCTCTCTCTCTCTCTCTCTCTCTCTCTCTGTCTCTCATCTATGTGCATATCTTACCTACTTCGGGGAAGGGCACGAATCTCTGCACAAGAAGGCGAGTGGCTGGGGTGAACTTGTTGGCTTTTTGAACCAGCACATTGAGGCCCACCTTGGAAAGGAAAGAAAACAGAAGAAGATGCATGATGTTGCAAGGGCTTGTGGGAGGGAGGAGCAGAACCCAAGGGACAGCAGGAGGGGGTTCTTCCAATCCCCCTGACACCCCACACCCAGGTGCAGCCCCTCTGAGGTCAACTGGGCCTTCTGGCCTCTAGCCTTTGCTGACCTGGTCCCTAGGTCTGGCGTGACCCACCCACCTCGGGCCACATCTGTTCCCTCGGGAGCAGCTCTGAAGTCTACCACCTCTGTCACTTACTAGCAGTGGAACCTTAGGCAGGTGACTCATTATCCTGTCTCTACTTCACTGCCTGGTGGTAGAAAAAGGACAGTTATTTCTACCACATTCAGGGTTGTGGTAAGGAACGAGCTTGACACACAAGAGGGTCAAGAAGTGCAGCCAGGTGACATGTCACCTCTCTCCCAGGCAGGCAGACCATTGACCCTGTTTCCCTGGTACCTGTCTCCAAGCACTCAGTCCTCAGCTCATCAGTGTGGTCCCTGACCCTGGACCTGTGGGAGGGAAGGACTGCAGCCTTCTCTACGTACACTCAGCACTAAAAGCTGTATCTAGCAGCCCTGAGCACACGCTCAATGAGCTAGCGGTTGGGGAACAGGTACAAACAGTCAACTGGGTGGAGAGCTCTGCCCAGCTGAGAGGGAGCTTCTCTAGGGACAGAAAGGTGGACTCGGCCATCAGAGGACCGTCTAGGAGAATCTAGATCAGTAGCAGGTCTGGGAAGAGCAGATCTGACCCACAAGTCTTGGTACCCCAGATTGAGGCCCAGCCAGCCCTGCCCTCATGGTCCGTCCTGTGAAAAGGAGGCGGTAAGGGTCTTGGCAAGATCTGGCCTGTATTCAGCTCTGGACTCCTGGTGGCTAGCAGGCTAGCCTGTGCTCTTACTGTTAGTTATTTGGCGGTGCTCTTACCCTGCGAGGAAATGTCCCAAAACAGGACAAATCCACAGAAGAGTTTTTATTAAGATAGGAGAGAAAGAGACAGAGGTGAACAGGCCTGTGGGAAACACATGGTCAAGAGGGAAAGGAGAGGCCGGTGCAAAATGGTGCCAGCTTATAAAGGGTGGGTCGTGCGAGTGTACAGGAACTCATGTGGCTACATGGCTGTGCACTCGCTTTACGCAACCATGCAAAGCCACGGGGTCCTAGTCACGCGAGATGTTTTGACCTGGAAATGGCTGTTTTGAACCAGAATAACTAGGCAGAAGTGTCTAGGTCCGCTGGGCATGCCCAACCGTGGGAGCATGTTGTGAATTCTTATCACTTACCCTGGCTCTGGTCTCAGCCTTTTTGTTAGTTGGGGCTTTGGGATGCCTCGAGAAGGCTGAGCGCCTGCCTACAGTAGAGCAGGAATAGATGGGCCCAGGCTCTAGTGCAGGGGCATGGGACGAGGGTGTGCCAGCTAACCATCCCCCGGGCAGCCAGCCACTTCTTCCTGGGCTCTCGGTGCTGCATGCGTATCCTAACGGTCATGCTGACATTCAGAGCCCTGTCCGTGTCCTCACTGCTTGCTTGAGGGCCAGCTGAGTGGCAGGAACTGACAGTTTATCCATATTTCGGTGATACAGCCTTTCTGAATGCCACTGGCCCATCCATGGTACTGCTGCTCAGATGGAGCTCACCAAGTCCAGGTACCCCTAGCTCTCAGCAATGAGTGACTCAGAAATGGCCTCTTGAGCCCCACCAAAAAAAGCACAGAGGGAATGCATGAAGGACAGAGCACATGCTGCAGATGAAGGGTAAGTGGAGTGGATTGTCTGGAGATCTCCTTTGTGCTATCAGCACATTTATTTGCAAGAACTTTTTATTTTCCGAGGTGCAAGGGAATGAACCCAGGACACCTGGCATCTGGGCAGGCGTTCTATTCTACCACAGATCCATACCCCAGCTATCACATGCAATGTCTTAACAAAATATTTTCACCAAGAAGAGGCAGACTCGGAGAGGATTAGTGACTTTGCCAAGGACAGACAGCTATGTCGTGGCAGGCAGAGCTAGGATTTGAACCCAGGGCCTGCCGATTCCAAAGCTTCATCCCTGCTTTCCAGCTGGCCTCCATGATAGTTAGCACCATTAACTCAGCAGAATCTAAAATCACCTAGGAAATAACCCTCTGGGTGTCTGTGGGGGAGCTTCGAGGTTGGGCCCATTGAGGGAGGAAGAGTCATGCTAAATGTGGGCCAGGATCCTGGACTGCATAAAAAGGAGAAAGCAGGCTGGACACCAGCATTCCTCTTGCTTCGATTCCTATTGTGGCTGCAGTATGACAAGCCACCTCCATGTCACCATGCCTTCCCTGCCATGATAGACAGCACCCTCAAACTGAGGGCCCAACCTTAAACCCTCCCTTCCTTAGGTTCTCCTGGGTGTTTGATCTCAGCGATGAAAAAAGCAACTAACACCCTCAAGAAGCAATGGGTGCCGGGGCGGTGGTGGCGCACGCCTTTAATCCCAGCACTCGGGAGGCAGAGCCAGGCGGATCTCTGTGAGTTCAAGGCCAGCCTGGTCTACAGAGCAAGATCCAGGACAGGCATCAAAACTACACAGAGGAACCCTGTCTCAAAAAAAGAAAAAAAAAGAAAACAAGCAATGGCCTGATACCCCCAAACCATGGAACATGCACCTAACATGGGATCCCTGACAAAGGCCCACTAGGCACTGGGGTCCAGGTGTTGTGTAAATGGGAGGTAGGGCCTTTACATACCCCTGTCCCAGCAGGTAGCAAAGCCCTGCACACATAAAGATGATGAAGTACTGAGGTGTAGGAAGCAGGAGTCTTAGGGGAAGGGAACAAGGAGGCCCAAGCTTCTCCATGGCTGGCAGCCTCCTAGGACTGGGCAGAGCTGGGATGCAGGAGGAGTAGGAGAGAGACTAGAGACAATTGCTTGCAGCCAACACTGAGACTTGCTGTGCCAGCCTGAGACTGACCCCTCCCTGGCTAGCCATTCTCCCCACTGGCTAGGACTGTCACTGTCTTGGAGGGGTAACCTAGCTGGTTTGCCCCATGCCAAATGGGAACCCGAGGCAGGAAAGAAGGATGGCCATTGTCTCCTTGGAGCTGCAGGAAGCTAGTCTCTTTAGGCTCCTCACCACCAGCTCTGACCGCACAGTCCCCTTGGAGGCAAGTGGTCACAGAAGGCCCTGTGCCTCTGTGGCCGCTGTCCCACAGGTCCTGAGCGTGGGCATGGCCACACTAGGAATTCGTGTGCAAATCTCTACCTTGTTTGTTTTCCCCCTCTGCCCAAATGGAGCCCCTGTTTGGTTAATTTCTGTTTTGTAGTTATTTGGAGGCTGTTAAAACAGACCCTGGGGGACCCTCGGCAATGGCTGTTCCATATCTCATTAACTTTCCTGAACCTGATTATTAGCTCTGATTCTTCTGATCGCTAGCTGCTGTTCGTGATGAGTTGTGTGCCATTAATGCCACCTGGTTCCCTTAAACAGGACCTACCATGCCAGGGAAAATGAGCTGGCATTCTGAACCTCCAGCCACTTGGCTTTTAATTTTAATAGGTTCCACCAAATGTTCCAGGCCAAAGGACTCCAAGAAACAAGAAGAGATGGACTTCAATCCCCAATCTGCAGCCTTTCCTGGGATCCTTCCCAGGCTGCCTGTCCCTGTCCAAGGTTCTGGGGGCAATATGGCTGGGTGTTGAAGAGGTGAGGGTAAGTGGCCATTTGCCTCCTCTGTGTCTTTGGCATATACTCACACCCACAACTGGTGGATGGGCGAGGCAGCCATATTGCCTCCTAGTGAACTCCCAACTCAGCATGGACCTTTGTAGTCCCTAGATCCCTCTCTGGGCGTGGGTATGTTGGCCTACTTCCAGATAGATATGTGTTTCTTGCTAAACTTCACCCTAGTCATGTGGGGCCTGCTAGTTTTGTTTTGTTTGTTTGTTTTATACTTTATGATTTCATGTAGTCCAAGATGGCCTCAAATTACTTGAGGATGACTTTGAACTCCTGATCCTCCAGCCTCTACCTCCTAAGTGCTAGGATTACAGGTGTGTGGCTGGTTTATTCAATGCTGGGGATCGAACCCAGATCTTTGAGCATGTTCTGCAAGTACTCTACCAACTGAGCTCTAGTCAAAGGAGCCTGCTAGCTCCCCACTCCACCTTTTAAGAAAGAGACTGCATTTAAAAATTTTAATTTCATTTCATTTTTATCTATTCACTTATGTTTAGAGACATGATCTCACTGTGTAGCCCTGGCTGGCCTATAACTGACTAGTCCAGACTGGCGTCAGACTCAAAATGATCTGCTTGCCTCTGCCTCTAGAGTGCTGGGGTTAAAGGTATGTGTTACCACGCATGGTGATTTTTTTAAAATTATTAACTATTTGTGTGTGTTTGTGTGTGTGTGTATGTGTGTATGGGTATGTGCACATGAGTTCAGATGACTGTGGGGGCCAGAAGAGGGCATCAGATCTTCAGGAGATAGAGTTAGAGGAAGTGAGGAGTCCACCTTGAGTATTAGGAACTGAACTTGGATCCTCTGTCAAAGCACAATGTGTTTTTACCCACTGAGCCACCTCTCCAGCCCCCAAATCTTTATTCTTAAGTAGGAGCTGCACACACAAACAGCAGGTCAGATGGGCACCCCATGACATAAAACCTTTGGTGTCTATCGTTAGCTACATGGCCAACAGCAACCTTGGTTTTACAAGGCCTTTAAAGAGACACCAGGTGGGCTGATGGAGCAGCCATCTCACTTCTTACTTGGCTGTGTCCTTACTCTAGCTGGACACACACTACCTGGGGACATCTCTGTTGCAATAGGCCTTTCTATTCCTATAAAGCTTCTATTCCTCCCCAGTGAAGGCTGGCTAACCCTGCCTCACCCTCACCCAGGCATCCTTGTCCGCTACCAGCTGGAAGGCTCCTGAAGAGTCCCTGGATCTTCCTAGACAAGAGCTTCTTCTCCAGGCTCACAGGGAAGCCACTCAAGCCTCATGGACTTGCCTGGTCCGGAGCATCATGGCTGCAGCTCTTCTGCCTCCGCTTCTACTCACCCTTGTGACCTCCCTTGTCCCCTCCCTGTGTCCCCTCCCCCTACCTTCTCCCAAGCAGCTTCCACTTCTAATCTTCCCCACTGGCTTTTCACTTCTGAAAGTGAGCATTGAGGCCAGCGAGAAGGCTTAGTGGGTAAAGGCCCTTGCTGCTAAGTCTGGCGACCTGAGTTCAATCCCCTGGGTCCACATGTTGGAAGAAGAAAACAGACTCCTGGCCGGGCGGTGGTGGTGCACACCTTTAATCCCAGCACTTGGGAAGAAGAGCCAGGTGGATATCTGTGAGTTAGTGGCCAGCCTGGGCTACAGAGTGAGTTCCAGGAAAGAAGTACAAAGCTACACAGAGAAACCCTGTCTCGAGAAAAACTAAAAAACAAAACAAAACAAACAAACAAAACAAAAACAACAACAAAAACAACAAAAAAAAAAAACAAACCTGGACTCCTGAAGCTGACTGACCCTTCCCTCCAACACACATACTAACTTTAAAAATTAGAAGAGAAAATGGACACCCACAGGCTTCACAGCCTTCACTGGTTCTCAGGGCATCCCAGGAGCCACAGAGCCCTAAACGATCTCACTCTGTACTAACTTGAAGGTTCCTCTGGTGAACCAGTTCTTCCCACCCTCACCCCAGGGCCTCTGAGCACTGTTCCCGTCATGCCTCCCTTTCAACCTAAATGTCTGCCCTCCTCTCTGCTCAGGGTGCTCCCTAACAGTTGCTGGAAGAACCTGGACCTGGAACATTATGTGGGGTGTGTAGTGGTTTTTGCTCAGCCCATGACCTT
The DNA here is from genome assembly GCF_903995425.1 of Onychomys torridus. Lineage (NCBI taxonomy): Eukaryota > Metazoa > Chordata > Mammalia > Rodentia > Cricetidae > Onychomys > Onychomys torridus. The sequence goes on along the minus strand of NC_050445.1, from coordinate 82,842,646 downwards.
GGGCTACACAGCCCGAAGGAGGCGGTGCTTCATGCCAATTGACCTATTTAAAAAAAAAAAGGAAATAGTATGAAAAGCTACACTCAAGTTCCCAAAATATAGTTTATGAATGGTTATTTTTATTTAAAACAGGTTGATTATAAATGCAATCTCTTTCTAAAGAAGAAAAGGGGATATAGATATGATAGGATGAAAGGGTAGATTGTTGAATCTACTTTTAAAGAGCAACAACTTGTTTGAAATACTTTACGTTGCTATGGATTTTAGTTTATTGATATAAATTTAAAGTTAATTTTGTTATACTATATGTATATTTCTATTCTTGTTTAAGGTATTATGTTTATGCAACTCATTTAAATTATATAATTAAGAAGTACAGATTAATAATTAGTCATCTATGATAATCAAACTTACAGTTATGTTAGTTAAGTTTTCTAGATATACATAGATATATTTCAATTAGATAGGTAATCTTCAAACACTTCAAAGAGAAGAGAGAGTTAAGATCACTGACTGATGTTCCAGAGGAACCAGGTTCAATTCCCAGGTCATCTGGGGTCCGATCATACAAGGATAAAAAAGGATAAATAAATACATACATACATACATACATACATACATACATACATACATACATAAATGGAAGAAGGGACCACATGACCGCTCTCTTCTCTCTTTTTAAGAGGTCACATACAAAGGCAAGAAGCACTGCCTCCTTCAGGCCCTATAGCCCAAGATCATGGTCACAGCAAATACCACTACTGGGGTGCTGTGTGTGTGTGTCTTGTGTTCATGTGTCCTTGTGTGTCTATGTGTGTGCACATGCTTGTGTTCATGTGTACTCATGCATGTGTGTGTGCTTTGTGTTCATGCATACTTGTGTCTGTGTGTAGGCCAGAAGACATCCTCAGGCACTGTTCTTCAAATGCTGTTCATTTTATTTTTGTGTTTGTTTGATTGTCTGAGACAGTCTCTCACTGGCCTGGAGTTCACCAAGTAAGCTGGGCTGGCTGCCTGGTGAGCCCTAGGGACCTGCCTGTCTCCACTTCTCTAGCATTCTCTATAGGCTGCCATGCATGGCTTTTAAATTTAATTTAACGTGTGTGTGTGTGTGTGTGTGTGTGTGTGTGTGTGTGTGTGTGTGTGTGTGTGTGTATACTCACCTGTGTGTGCCTGTGGAAGCCAGAAGAGCATGGGCCTCCCTGGAGTTGGAGTTAAAGGATGTTGTAAACTGCCCCAGTAAGGAAACCAAACTCTGGTCCCCTGCAAGAGCAGGAAGTGCTCCTAACCAATAAGCCACCTCTCCAGCCCCACACTGGGATTTTTATGTGACTTCTGCAATCAAGCTCCAGCCTTCAAGCTTGCAAGGCAAAGGCAAGCATTTTCACCAACTGAGCTATCACCCCAGCCCAGCCCAAGGCCAGAACTTTCTTCCGTGTATCTCAAGCTCTAAGTATATAGGTGTTTGCCTTTTTACATGTCTCTAAATCAAAATAATACATGCATCCGATAACTGAAAAAGCACAGTATTTCGTATCTGTGGACTTGAATAGAAACCCATCTCTCCCAACAGACACTGAGTACCAGGGCCCAGGGCTTGTCTCTCTTACCTGCCCACTGAATTCCCAGTATGTGGTAAAATAAGTGTGGACTCAGTGATATCTCAAAATGAATGATGTCTGAGGCCTGAAGGGAAAAACAGTGAGGGCACAAGGCAGACCTGCCTTGCAAACCACTGCATCTCCTTGGCAAACACTGAGCTTGCCGGGTCTGTGGGCACCTTCCAGGCTCACTTCATACTCAACCGGGGGAGGAGGCCCTGAAGGTCACCAGAGCCTCAGAGACAAAGTGCAGCTGACTGAACCCTGGGGGTGAGTAGGGGTAGCTAGGTAGTGAGTGAGGAAGGAGGAAGGCTCTGCAGAGACGCGGAGTCACCTAACACTGGGATGTCTGCAAGGTTCTGCAAACCCCACTGTACCTGCCAATGGGGTCGTAGTGAAGAACAGTGCGGGAGAAGGCATGAGACAGGAGGAATGGCATAAGATCAGACCTTAGACCTCGCCTGGGTGACTGGACAGACCTATGCCCTAAGGTCCTAGGTCTGTGTGGGCCCTGGAAGGTAAGGGATGGGTCAATTTGGAAATCACTGAAGTACCAGAAATCCCCACCAGAGGGCACAGCTATGTAAACTAAACCTGTCCACCAAGTGGACCGACTGGTGACCCTTCCTGAAGGTCAACTGTCTTCTAGCCTCAGCCACCCTGTGGCTTGGCAGTGAGCTCAGGGGCGAAGCAGCAAGGGTGAATGGGATAGCTGGTCAACAGCCATAGCTCCTGGCAGCTCCAGCTGCCACTGAGGGGCTTATCTGCTAGGAGCGCTGGTCACGCCTAATGCCTGAACTGTGTCCGGTAAGGACCAGTGCGCTGGCTGTGAGGAAACCAATTACCTCAGACCCTTGTCCTCCCCAGGACAGATGCAGGGCTGCTTCTCATGTCTGACTCGCCACTGCAGGCACCACCCTCTGCATGCTTCTGAAACGTTTCAGATCCGGCTGCTGGGTCTATGCCACGGCCCCTCCAACCCAGAAGTCACTTTAGGGGAACGTAGCATGACAATATCCTGGACTAGGATTCATGGGTGCCACTATGTCCCAACTACCCTGGGAACTCTGACAACAGAAAGGCCTGGCTATGCCCTTGCGAACAGCCAGTCAGACCTTGCCTTTCAGGGGGCAGGGTGTGCTCTGAATCACACCGCTGACTTAATGTTGGCCAGAAGACAGAAACCAAATAGGAAGGCTGGTGGTAGATCTAAAGAGCCAAATCTAGTCTCCACTAATCTTGGGGTGCCTGTGGGGGGCCAGCCTACCAAGGGTACAGTAATATTTCTTCTCAAACCTCAATAAGCCACAGTGGGAACAGGACAAAAGGTCTTTCATGTTAACAGAGAGTATGTGAGTAAGCTGGGGTGGGGTGCAGAGGCTCTGCTCTTGACTTCAGTCCATGCTCAATTTCCCCATCTGTAAAATGGGGCTGAACTAGCACAGTGCTGGCACTCTGTAAGGATTAGCCATTGTTACTGCTTGAGTGGCTGTTTACTAACCTGACCGTCAAGGGCACGTGGGGTTGCCAGCACGCAACGAGAACCAGAAGACTCCGTGGGCCCCTCCCTGCAGACAAATGCTGCATCTAACATAGGAAGGACTGGGGAAAGGAGGTCTGCCTTGTTCTTTAAGGAGAGGCCAATGTAGCTAAGGCTTGGCTGAAGATGAAGGAGTCAGGGATAGGACACCAAAGTGTCTCTTGTCATTAGGGTCCACCAACCCGCCCCTGGCAAGTCACAGACGTCAGCACTAAGCCTTCCTCCCCAGCCCTAGGTCCATCCCCATCCAGGAACCAGTGGGTTGCACCTGCCACCTCCTACTTCTGCCCAAGACCCTGCCCTGGCCAGTCTTGGATTCCCTTTCTGGCATTACCCCCTAACAAAGACCACTGCCATGACTCTGTCACTGTCACCACCACTCACTACATGGCAGACACACTTCTGACAGTGTCCAGAATCCGTTCCCATCTTCCTGCATGCCTCTGAATCTGCTGTGCCCTCTCTCTAGGACATCCAGCCCTGCCTTCTGCTGGCTTTCTCCGTCTGCGCCCTGTGTCATCCCTGAGACTGAGTTAGGTACCTCAGAGTCAGCGCCACCGGGGTTCTGACGGCCCCAGTGCTCTCCACTCACCCTCCCAGCATCTGGAAAGCCATAGCTGCAGCTCGGTCTCCTGCAAAGGGTCTGGCCCATCCCAGGCTTTGCAGAAAGAGGAGGATCCTGCCTGCTCTCTCCCTTCACAGAGATCATGAGGACCAGCCAGCCTAGAAGCATCCCACATGAACTTCAGAAGAAAAACACAAAGAAAACCGAGAGAGGCTTCCTTTGTTAAAAGACGGCAAATTGCTAGGTTTCAAAAATAACTTAAGATGGGATTTCTTTTTTATTCTAAAGCAAGTGCCCAGACATTGCCAAATCTATTTAGGAGATCCCCAGAGAAGCTTCTCATCCCACCAGTCCAGGGTGATAGAAAATCACAACATGTCCACACGGTTGGGTTTTCCCGGCGGACCGCCTAGTTATTTCCGGTTCAAAATAGCCATTTCCAGGTCAGAACATCTCGCGTGACTAGGACTCCGTGGCTTTACATGGTTGCGTAAAGCGCGCAGCCATGTAATCTATACGCATGCGTGGAGTAGCCACATGCGGTCCTGTACACATTCACGGCCCACTCTTTAAAAAGCCGGCGCCGTGTAGCACAGGTCTCTCTCCTCTCTCCTCACTCACGTGTGTGCTTCACACAGGCCTGTCACCTCTATCTTCTATCCTCTATTAATAAACAGCTCTTCTGTGGGTTTGTCGTGTTCGGGACGGGTTCCTCGCAGGGTAAGAGTGCCATAATAACTAACAACAGGGCCCAGCATGAGGCTTCATTTGGGAGGAATGTCTGATTGGTGAAGGGGGGGTTACTGACCAAGGTCGAGGGTTCTCCTGAGAGAGAGAGAGAGAGAGACGAGGCTCTGCAGACTCCACAGAGGAAGCTGCACCTCAGCTTAGCTTAGTCTCTGGGATCTGCTCTCAGCCCATCGGGCCCCATCTAGCCACCTGCTTGTAGGGACTCGTTTTAATTAATGCCAGAACTGGGCCAACCACTGGGGCCGTGACACTTGTTTGCAGGTCATCTGCTCCTAACAGGCTCGCCCTGGGAGGGGATTTGTCTCTAATTGAAGCCGAAATCAGTTAATGAGGCCGCAGGGCCTGGGGTTCCAGGGAACAAGGGAGAGGAAAATAAAATCAAGCCCCTGTCTCAGGCAGTTTTGTGATTTATCCACACACCAGAAAAGAAAGCAAGCTGCCATTTTCCAAGTCAGGAACTCCACTCCATCTGCCTGAGGGAGCCCCTTGCTGTGTGAACTTGTCAGGCAGAGGGACATGCCACTGCTAAGGCTCCGGCTCCTGGAGAGGAGAGGAGGGGCCTCTCAAGGCCAGCGATCAATCAGCAGCCTAATTAATAGGTATTTATGGCACAGGGCTCTATGGTTCCCTCTGTAGGGGACAGGACAGGTGCCTGTCCCTAGCTAACTTGTAATCCCCTGGGGACAATGAGAGGACAGGGTGTGACTGAGTGTGGGAAGAACAAGACGTTTCTGGGACTTAGGTCAAAGCAAATCTCCTCTGAGGGAATCTGGGAACAAAGCAAAGAGGAGGAGGTGGAGGGTGTCCCGCACTGTGCAAGCCCAGCCCAGTGGGAAGGCCCAAGTAACTCTGCCAGGTTCTATGTTCCTCCTCCAGGCTATCTGAGCTGGTGCAGGCCTGGGAAGTGCAGGGATGGAATGAACAGGACCCCACCACCAGCTGGATCCTTAGGACTGGGACTCAAGAGAGGCCACAGCTTTCAGAAGTAGAATTTCAGCCACAGGCCCAAGGGGAAGGTACCAGGGCAATGACCTCTTCACTCAAGCCCTTCCCTGTATGGCCCCCCTCCTCCCAGACCCTTCTGCTTCATCAGACCATCTCCAGAAAGGCAGAGGCTGTTGAAATAGCTGAGCCAGGGAGGCTCCGAACTCCTCTTGCCTCGCAGAGCAGGGAGGTGGTGAATGAGCCCTCTCCCTTCTCAGGAGAGCCCTGGCCCAGCACAGTCAGGAAGCCTCCGTCTTTCTGACTCCCACACTAAGCTCTTGCAGGGTTGCAAGGCTACCAGGGTTTTTCTGCTGTGAGCCGTCTACACAGGTCTGGCTGCATATAGCTTCTAACTGGCAGTAAGGCATAGGATTCAGGGGAAGAATGAGATCCCAGGCACATGGAGGGATGGCCCACTTAACAGCCACTTGGAGATGGAGTGGTCCCACTCTGCGTGGGAGTGAAATGAAGAGGCCACTTGAGGACAGCCCCAGAGCTCTCCTTTAGAAGGACAGCATTAGCAATGACTGTGTAGGATGGATGGCTTGTCACAGTGTGTCCAATTATGTTTAGTGACAGAAGAGATGAGGGAAGAGGGTTTATCAAAAGATTAGCGTATGTGAATTCTTTCTTCATGCTCATTTGCATTTTCTATCTTCTAAAAAAAAATTTTAATTGCTTTTATGTGCATGTTTTGCCTGCGTGTATGTGCACCATGTGTGTAGTGTACAGCACCTGCAGAGGCCAGCAAAGGATTATAGATGGTTGTGAGCCACTACAAGGGTGCTGGGAATCAAACTCTTGACTGCTCAGCCATCTTTGTTGTCAAGACAGAGTCCCATGGAGCCCAAGCTGACTCAAACTCACTACATACCTGGGATGACTGAGCTTCTGGTCCTCCTGCCTCCACCCCAGGAATGCTGGGTACAGGCATGGACCACCATGACCTGTTTCATGTGGTGCTGGGGATGTGTACATGCTTAGGCAAGCACTCTAGCGGCTGAGCCGCATGCACAGCCCTGATTGTACTCCCGTTCTTTTTTGACAATTAATGCATTTGTTGTGTTGTTAGTGACAGAGATGACAGCTGTGGAGGGCACTGCAACCCCTGGAGTTGGTTAGAAGAAGCCACTCCAAAGGGGATCCAGGAAGTGGCATACATCCAGGGGAGGAGCAAGGTTGGACAATGTCTCCGAGGCTTGAGCCCTGGCTCTGGCTGTGGCCCATGACACTGTTGCCCGCCTGCTGTCCCCACCTGGGAAACACCAAACCCACTCTCACTCAGTCCAGCTTTATTCTTTTTAATATCTATTTATTATGTACATAGTGTTCTGCCTGCATGTGTCCCTGCAGACCAGAAGAGGGCGCCAGATCTTGTTACGGGTGGTTGTGAACCACCATGTGGTTGCTGGGAATTGAACTCAGGCTGAGCCATCTCTCCAGCTCCCCAGCCCCCCAGCTTTATTCTTACAGGTCTGCAAAGACTCAACATGAGCCTGGCTTGACGAGCTCTCTAAACCTCCCGGGGAGGCTGGACGAGTGACCCTCCAGCCAAGACCAAAGAGGTTGCCTAGAGACAATTCTGTCCCCTCTATACCAGTCTGGCTGAAGGCCAAGGGCCTTCTCTAAGTGACAAGTAAAGACCAAGAAAAAGACACACACACCCTTCACTCAGGGAGCCCCAAGCTTCACACCGTTGCTGTCCAGGGACCCCTAGCTCAGTCAGGGAGAGGAAATTCCTGAGTCTGGAAGCAGTGAACTGGGACTGTAGACAGCCAGAGACTGTGCCCCAGAGGCTGCTCGGAGGAAAATCCTGCACTAGGGAGACAAACAGTAGAGCCGTTCTAAAGAGAGTGCTGGGTGCGGGGACAGAGAGACAGCTGACCTCCCTACCCTGAACTCTGCATCTCCATCCTCCCCGATGGCCTGGAGTGCCAATCTGTGTTCTTCCTATCAGGGCCTCTTCTCTGAAGAGTGGCTGGGCATCCCTCGAAGACCCCACGCCCCACACCGTGGCAGCAGCCCGTGGGAGCTGGGTGGAGTTACTCACAGCAATGGAGACAGCACTGATGACAGCTCCCGGGTAGCCCTGGATGAACTTGGATGCAGGTGAAGGCTGGAAGACAGGCAGAAAGGTAGACACAATGGGTGTCCAAAGCTCCAGCAGTCTCCTTGGCCAGCGTGAAGCACTCCCTCAGGAAGCCAAAGGGGCCCAGGCCTCCCTCAGCAACCTTCGAAGCAGAACATACAAGGCAGGGGCAGGTATCACTGGGCTCCTTTACTTCTGCCCTATTCCAGAAAGATCTGGGCAGACACTGCTGACTGACGGTGGGAAACAGAAGGGGCCCACACAGGTCCTTTATGCCCAAGCTGTTAGGGATCCCATTAGGAAGGCTGTGTTGTGAGCAGGTATTTAGGCCTGGCACACTGTCTGTGTGAGATGGCATTGTCTCACCAGCCACAGTCTAGCTGGCTCTCACAGCCCCCTCAGCACAAGCATCAGGGGGCTTCACTGTCAGTACATTACTGTTGCCCAGTAGTTCCATAGAACAAAAGATCTCAAGTCCCAACGTAAAAAAGAATTAAAGAAAAGCTGAAGAACCTGTCTTTGCTACAACTGCAGTTTGGAGTAGCTGGTTTAAGGTTATACAGGAGGCAACTGAGTGGAGCCATATAGGTGAGACCTGCAAGCGAGGCTAGGTATGCAGGGTTAGATGAGATGGTGTCCTTAGAGTCTCTGGCCCCTCAAGTTCCCACTACAAAGGCCAGCTTCTAACTCTGCTCTCTTTGCCACTGTCAGAATACATTAAGAATGGCCCTTTATGTAGTGGATAGCCATTCCAGCATTGGCCTGGAAGTTCCAACCCCCATTGAGGCTTCGGTAATGGTCACGCCCATGAGGCAGGGCGGAGGAAGAAGCGGAAGACCAAGGATCGGGAGGAGGTCGCTCTCTTGGTTCCGGGACGCTGGAGTCAGGAGGTAGACCGAGCAGAGTTCTCCAGAGAACACCAGCGGACTGCGCTATATCTTTGCCAGACCCTGCAACCTAACCCTTCATTTGTAAGTTACCCCACAAAATAAACCTCCCTTTTAACTACATGGAGTGGCCTTAATAATTTCACCAATACCCTTAGAAGGAACCTAGATTCCTCTGGATCCGAGGATGGCCCAGAAGGAAAGATGGCCTTATCAGAGACCAGCTGTATGGTCAGCAATCTGGAGCTGGGGACACTGAGCTGGCTCCTAGGTGATTTCAGAAGCTTACGGCAGTTCAGTCCTCAGGACGCTGATACCTTCTGAATCCAGTATCGGAGTGCACGAGCTTCTCTACGAGAACCCAGAAACCAGCAGAACTCACACCTTAGAGACCTCCCTTATTTTACCCACTTCTTGCAGGGCTCTTCCCAGGGGCTCCTGCTGACCCATGCCAGGGAAGCTGAATGCTGCTTGCCTGTGGGGCTGGCAGCACAAACAAGTGCTCAAAGGGGACAGTGCTTGACAGCAATGATGGTGGCCTGTCGCACTGTAGAGAGAATGACCAGGTCACTCCCACCTGAACCTGCCACGCACAGAGAAAGCGGCAACACTCACCTTGGTAGCATTGCGGTTTGCATAGTTGACACAGGCATTATGGCTCTGGTTCAGCCACTGGAGGCAACAAGGAGAGACGTGAGAGAAGGTACGGTCACCTCTATGGAAGACCCCACCTCCACTCCTGCCAGAAATCATGGGAAACTTTCTACATGCACAGAGAGATGAGGACGCTGAGGGGACGTCTAGGTGAGTGTGGAAGCTTGGGGTGGTGGTACAGTCCTCAGGATGCTGATACCATTTACATCCAAGATCTGAACGGACAAACTGTCCCAGAAGAATCCAGAAGCTAGTGGGATTCACCTCCTACAGAGGCTCCATTATCTGACCCCACTCTGCCTGCCAGAGGCTCTGTTAGAAGTTTCTTTCTGGTTGGCATGACCCTGACATCAGAAAAAGGCCACAGGCCTCTGGTCACTGGCCATGGGTCAAGCAACCAATGGACAGAATGAGTTGCCACTAACGTGCCATCGTGTTCCAGGTGAGGGTACATGACCCCTCACCACCTCCATCTGGAGGTTAAAGTGACACAAATGGCTGGCATCACACTGGGTGCTGGGGGCCTGTTCAGCAGAAGAAGGTCTTGGTGGTTTAGGGATAAGGGCAGCAGGATAGAAGCACTTGACCCAGGGGCCTGGATGAAGCAGAAGATAATGGGGTGAGGAAGTTCCATATCAGTGTGTGTGTGTGTGTGTCTGTCTGACTGTCTGTCTGTCTGTCTGTCCCTGCCTTCAGAAACTCTCTCCACAGATTCTTACCTGCCAGAAGACAGTGGATGCCAGTGTCTGGTTGGGCAAGAGAAGACCCACCACCTAGGAAAGTGAGACGGGTAGGTTGAGGAAGGCAACAGAAATGCCCAAAGCTTTGGGGGGTTCTGTTTGTTTGTTTTACTTTTTTGAGATAGAGTCTCACTGTATCCAGGCTAACCAGCAATGTACTAGTTAGCCCAGGCTAGCTTTGAAATCACAGCTCCTGTTGCAGCTGGGATTACAGGTGTGTACCACCACGCCTGGTTCACCCCATGAGTTTGCAAAGCAAAAGTATACAGCCATGGGCAAGAGGGAACTGGGGCTCTATGGACACTGGTGTGGTCTGGTGTGCAGGTGCACTGTGATGCCCACAGTGAGGCTGGATGTAATAAAAACAACTGAGTGTAGAATTACATTACTGTATAATCCTGTTTATATGAAAGAAAAATACAGCTGTCTACCCAACACACACATACACACTCACACACTCACTCACACTAACACACACACACACACACACACACACACACACACACAACAACCGTAGTTAGCAAAATTAGCTGTGGATTTCCATGGAAGCCATTCCAGACTACTTTCTCATGGTCTTCTGACTTCTATCTTTTTATTCACACTGGGTTTTATTTATTTCCATAACTGGAGTGTAGATGTAACTGTCTTGTTAAATAAGAAACACAGATCTAATTGCAGAGTTAAAAGCCACGAGGTCAGAGCAAGAGCTGCAAACCTTACCCTTCACTGCTTCTGCTGTCTTTCCTCTCTGCAAGAGACCTACTTCCTTTGTCCTGTCTTTTATACAGACTTTCTGTTCTACCTTCTCATTGGTTGTAAACCCAGCCACATGACCTCCTCATCACTGCCTGTCTGTACAGACCTCCAGGTCTTCTATGGTTGGTATTGAGGTTAAAGGTGTGTGTCTGCCATGCTGTCTGTGTCCTTGAACACCGAGATCCACCTAGCTCTGCCTCCCAAGTGCTGGGATTAAAGGCGTGCACCACCACCGCCCAGCTTCTGCTATTGCTTACTCTGACCCCAAGGCAACTTTATTAATATACAAATAAAATCACATTTTACAAATATAGTATCACCACACTGGAGGGAGCAATAAAAACAAGTGAGCAAGCAAAAGGAACACCACCTCTTCCCCTCAAGTAGACGGAACCCTTCTGCTATAGGATTCTTGTGAGAATTAAATAATCTCAGCAGCCTTCATGGGATTCACCCATAGAATCCGGGGAAATGTGTCGCTGCTAAGCCTTCACCAAGAGTAAACTGACACTGTAGTTAACCTAACGACTGAGCCACAGGTCATGTGCTAAAGGCTTAGTCCGTGAGGACACTACAAAACTCATCCCTGAGTTATTGGGGGGAGGTAGGTCACTGAGAAGGTGCCTTTGAAGGCATAGCCTGTCTCTAGGCACGCTCATGCACGCTCTCGGCCTCCCGTCCACCATGCCCTGAGCTGTTTTGCTCAACCACGGATGTGCTCTCTGCCCCCAAGCTCTGCCTCATCACAGGCCTAGAAGCAGCAGAACCAAGTGACCATGGGTCAAACCCCTTTCTCCTTTACACTGCATTCTGTTACAAACGGGAAGCCAGCACATTAAGTGGATGAATGGATGAACAAACACACTAAGTATGCTTGTAGACCCATTATGCCTCAAACCCAAATGGCACTTGGAATCTAGACTTGCTGGCTGCCTTTAAAAGAATTTGTTATTTATTTATGTGTATGTGTTTCTGCCTCTTTGTGTATTTCTATGCATGGAGGCCAAAAAAGGGTACTGGATCCCCTGGAGCTGAAGTTACAGGCATTTGCGAATTGCCTGATCTGGGTGCTAGCAGCTGAACTCAGGTCCTCTGGCAGAGGAACAAGTGCTCTTAACCACTAAGCCAGTGGTTCTCAACCTTCCTAATGCTGTGACCCTTTGATACAGTTCTTCATGTAGTGACCATCAACCACAAAATTATTCTGTTGCTACTTCAAAATTGTAATTTTACTGCTATTATGAATCATAATGTAAATATCTGACATACAGGATATCTGATATGTAATCTTTGTGAAAGGACCATTTAAACCCCAAAGGGGTTGCAACCCACAGGTTGAGAATCACTGCACTGAACCATCTATACACACACACACACACACACTCTCTCTCTCTCTCTCTCTCTCTCTCTCTCTCTCTCTCTCTCTCTCTCTCTCTCTCTTTAAACAGTCTTGTGTGTCCTAGGATGGCCTTGTACTTGTTGTGTAGCTGAGGATGATCTTGAAGTTCCTGTCTTGCCTCTACCTCTCAAGTCCTAGGATCACAGGAAACAGACCCATTCTGGGGTGCTAAGGATTGAACCCAGGGTTTTGTGCATGCCAAGCAAGCACTGAGCTACATCTCCAGCCCTGATTTGTGTGTGTGTGTGTGTGTGTGTGTGTGTGTGTGTGTGTGTGTGTGTGTGTGTGTGTGTGTGTGTGTGTGTGACTGTGTCTGTGACTGTGGCTCTGACTGGCTCTGCACACACAAACATCAAGGCTCATGCATTTGGAGGTCAGAGAACAACTTTTAGGAGTCAGTTCTCATTTTCCATCTTGTTTTGAGGTGAGGTCTCTCTTGTCTCTGTCCCTGCACTGCGTGCTCCAGGCAAGGCAGCACATGAGCTCTGGGCGATTCTCCTGCCTCCACTTCCCATCACACTATGGAAATGTTTGGTTATAGATGCACACTGCCACCTCCAGCGTTTTACATGGGATCTGTGGATCCAAACTCAAGGATCTGAACACAGGTCATCACAGCAAGGGCTTTAACCACTGGATCATCTTACCTACCCCCCCCCCCCTTTTGAGACAAGAGTCTCAAAAAATATAGCTCAGGCTGGCTACGAACTTCCTACATAGCTGAGGATGATCTCAAACTTCTGATCCTCCTGCCTCTGCCTCGAACATGCTGGGCTTACAGGTGTGCACCACCATGCCTGGCTGATCTTGACACTGGCTGTACCTTGGACATCAAGGACTTGTGTGAGTCTCTTAAGTTTACCTTTGGAGTGTTTGTGTGCAAAGCAGCATCTACCAAGTACGGCTGCATATGGGGAAAATGTGCACAGCCATCCACATATTGACTTATTTATTATTCCTGTAGATAAAATGGCTCTTTGGCAAGAATTTCCACAAGGAACAAGTATAAACATCCAATACTATGCAGTAAATCAAATTCTAGACATCCTTAGCAGCATTAGTAAATCATGTTTTAAACATTAAAATGTTTTAAAACAGTGAACACACACGCACATTTATATTTGTTGGCCCATATCAGTTTGAATAAAATTATATAATGTGAAGCCGTTCCATAGCTCCGACTGCAGCTACACACAGGAACTTTCTTCCAGGATGAAATCTCTACTGGATTCTTTTGTGCATTGGCCACTTAGGGCAATGCACTGAGATCTAGGCAGAAGACCATAGGCCTCAGCTGCAGCTCTGTTTAGCCTTGTGGTCTCAGATTCATGATTTCTTCTGGAGCTTGACCTTTCTATCCTTTAAGGAAAAGTATTGACCTTGAAGTCCTAGATCAGTTCCATACAGACTCCACCCCAGCGTATGTTGTGTTGTGTTTGGGATATGTGTTTGTGTGTACATGCATGGGGAGGCCCAGGGAGATGTAGAACGTGTTCCTCAATCACTCTCCAACTGTATTGATTATTTATTTTTAATGTACATATATGGGTGTTTTGCCTACTTGTATGCCTATGTATCACTTACATATAGTGCCTACAGATGCCAGAAAAGGGTGTTGGATCTCCTAGGATTGGAGTCAGAGATGGTTGTGAGTTGCCATGAGCTGAGAAGCTAGCCCACGTCTTCTTCAAGAACAGCCGATGTGCTTAACCACTGAGCCATCTCTCTAGCCCTATCACCTTCATGCTTTGAGACAGGCTCTCACTGAAACTGAGTCTCTGACAGGCCAATAAGCTTTAGGGATCAACCTGTCTCCATGCCCCTTCTCCACCATGCTAGGGCTGCAGGCACACACTACTGCGCCTGGATTTTCCCATGGATTCCGGGGATCCAAACTCAGGTCTTCACGCTTGTATAACAGGCATGTTTTAGATTTAGCCATTTACACCCCTCCCCCAGCTCAGTTTAAAAGTCTATTCTCAGGTTCCAACTGTCTGGAGAGGTAACTGTCTGTGAGGCGCTGTCTCCCAAGGGATCCAGGCATTTCTTTTCTTCCTTGGATCTCTAGTCAGAGTAAAGAGAAACGGAGCCAAGAGTGACAGCAGAAAGCGGAGGGAAGGGAGGGGGGTCACGTACTTACACACAAGCACATGAATGGCCACCTCTTAAACTGGGGCAATCCGGACTGTCCAGTGATGAGTGTTCAGGTACCCCACCATCTGTGGTTTGTATATCATCATACTGCAGACTATGCAACACAACCCTCCCCTCCAAATCCCAACTTTCTGGATGATGCCTAAGCCACCAGGAACATCCTCAGACACCATTACCTGGGACTCTGTGTATCACCATGGCACCTGCTGTCCAGGATGGCCACTGCACTTTGAATCATGGGGTTCCCTCACTGAATTACCTCAAAGACACTTTCTGGTTTCTGAATCAGAGGTCGCATGTCCAAGCGACTGGTTTGCATCTGTCTTACAGTCGCTGGGCCATTTACCTGTGTCTGGCCAGTAAGAAACCTAGGTGAGGGTCAGCAAGATGGCTCAGTGGATGAAGTGTTAGCCATGCAAGCCTGACAACTTGAGTTCTAGCCTTAGAACCCTTTCCACTTTGACTCCTCAGAGTTGTCCTCTGACCTCCACACAAACATAGTGTTACACACACACACACACACACACACACACAGACACACACTACTACTAATAACAACAATAACAATAAATAAAAGAAAAGGCAGCAGCTAGGGCCAGCTTTCTCTGTCCACAGATCTCATGGCTACAGACCACACTGCTCATTTTCTTACCCAGTCCCAGCCTCATGGGAACTTCACCAACCTTTCTGGGTGTCCCTTTTGTCTTTACTTGTTTTGTTCTATAGTATGCATTTTAAAAACTGATATATAGTCCTTTCTAGAATAATCCAGAGCCCTAGATAAATTTGTACCTAGGCTATGTCAGACCCACTCCCACTGCACATGACTCTAACTAGCAAGTGTTTGACTAAGTTGAAAACCCTCGCTGCCTGCTGTAACACAAACCTGGTGTCCATGCCAGTACCTCAAGCCATTGAAACTTCTCCAGGCCTTTCTTAAAGAGATCGCCTTGTTGGCCGACCTTGCCAACATGAATCACCTACCATAACCTTATAATAAGGAGGGCACTATAAAATAGAGATGACTCTCTGTAGTTTGCCGAGGCCTTGAGAAGTGCAGGGATCTTCCCAAACCTTTACAGTAAATTCACAAGTTGGGTCTCTCAATCTCCAGCTTGACAGTCTGGTTCTGATTTTAGGGCACTCCTCCAGCTTGTCTCCGTGAGCACAAAGCGGGAGGGGTTCAGTTACTACTCTGGCCTGCTGATGGGGCATAGTATATGCAGTGTGCCCTGAAGCTTCTGGCAATGGCAGGGGTGGGGAGTGAGGAGGTTAGAGGGTCCCTGTGATGGTAAGATTTAGCTGAGGTGGGAAGACCCCACACCAAGCAATGTAGACCGCCCTATAAAGTAGAGAGCTAGCTGAGCACTTCATCCAGCTGCTTCCTGAGAAGTGGATGTAATGTGACCAGCTGCCTCAGTCCCTGCTGCTGTGACTTCTCACCATGAGGGACAATGACCTCAAACTACAAGCCAAAGGAACCCCTTCTTTACTCAAATTGTGTCTATCGCATCTCATCCCAGCGCAGAGAACACCAACCCAAATACTCCCTAACCACAAAACACAAAGTCCAGACACATCAGGAAGACAGCTAGGCAGGTCGATGAGGCACGTGGGAGTGAGCAAGGCTAAGGGGCACTAACACTCAAGCAGGACTTTAGGGAGGCCAGGGTTGACTATTGGCAAAAGAGGTCGACTCCTGCTGAGGTAGACACGTGTGAGTGCATGTATATCAGTGCTCCATGAAGACTAATTTAGATTCCCTGGAGGTGGAATTAAAGGCAGTTGTGAGCTGCCCAATGTGGGTGCTAGGAACTGAACTCAGGCCCTCTGGGAGAGCAGTCAGTGTCGGTAGCCTCTGAGTCATCTCTTGAGCCCAAACAGCACCTCAGACATCCCAGTCTCCTGGCCAGGAGTGTCACCTGAGCTGCTGAATGGGGAGATGGGGAAAGAGTATGTTCCCTGAGGTGCTGAAGTGGGGTGTGGGCTCAGTAGTGAAGTGCATTTGTTCTTGCAGAAAAACCTGGCTTCAGTTCCCAGCCCCTAACATGGTGGCTCACAACTATCTATGACTCCAGTTATAAGGGATCTGATGCCCTCTTCTGACTTCCATGGGCAGTGCATGCACACACATGCAGGGCATTATAGAAATAGACAGTTGCAAGACACTCCAGCGCACAGACCCAGGTCAGGGAGCCTTGCCCCTACTACTATGGGCTCATGGGAAGGACAGTGTTCTATACTACAGTAAAAAGCTAGGGAAAGGGCTATAGAATGTAGGAAGCACCCCCATGGTGGGAGCTTCTTGGAGGACCCTGAAACAATGGGTACCAGGCCACAGCAGCCACAGAAATGGCCTGGGCACACTGGCTTAGCATCCGTGCTTCTGTATAAATTGGGATCTTTTTGCCACACACTAAAGTGGGGAAAAGTTCCCATCTTTAAATGTTAAGCTTAAAATAAGCCCCGACACGGGCGCCAGTGGATCTGTGAAATCTGCTGACTAAACTGGCACCGGCACGTGTGAGAGAACCAGCCTGTCACTCCGGAGCCCCTGGGATAGGGAGTGAGGTTATTCTCAGGGTAAGCAGGAGGGCATGGGGTCGAGCAGGGATGCTCATGTAGGCAGGAGGCTGCTTGGATGTGGCATTTAGAAGCTTCTCGGTTGAGGTACCTGCCAGCCTTCCTCGCCCTTCCCTTCATCACTCAGGGGACCAGTTCCTAGCATGTTCGCTGGCACCTGAGATTCTATTTCAGTAAGCGTTTTCAGTGGCTTCTACATGCGCATGATTCTTATTCACTCTGACCAGGGGCTTCAGGAAGGTGTGGACTGGAACCTTCCAGACCCTTAGGACTAGAAAGGCATGAATGATCAGGGCTGTCAGGCCCCAGCAGGGCATTAGCGGCTACTGTGGCTGGAGGGTGCCAGGCTTCAGGTGGACATGCTGGAGAAGCACTCATGTCCCTTCCATAGAAGGTTAGGTTTTGATTTGGGGGTGGTGGAGTCAAGACTGGGACCTGTGAGTTGCCATGTTGCTTGCCCATGTCCAAGCAAGAGCAGAGACAGAAAGGCATGGGTTCTCCATATCCATGGGCTCAACTGGAGATCCACCTCTGGCCCAGGGCTCTGAACATGGCTATCTGAGGCTCAGAAGAAGGGTCGCTGCTGGGCTGTCTACCAGGATATCATGTCCCCAGCCATCCTACCTGTTTTGCCTCAGTGGAGAGATCACTGCTGCTCTGAGGTGTCCTGTCTCCACATTATATGTTAACTCAGAGGCTCTGAGGACTGATCCATACTGCACATTTGCTTTCACGGTGCACAGCCCACAGCAAGGGAGACCAGCATCCCAAGCTTGGACACCAACAGGGCTGCAGTTCCCTGCAATAATGGGTTTGTCTCAGGCATGAGGGGAGCACCTCAGGGGCATTAGAGAAATAAAGACATCTGCAAGCACACGCTCCAGCGCACAGCACACCAAGGCAGGAAGATCACCAATTCAACACCAGACTGCACTAAACTGTGAAACCCTGTCTAAAAACAAATACAAAACCACCCTAACAAAACAGAGTTATAGCCCTCAGCTTTGTTGATTTGTCCTGGCTGAGGACAGCCACTGACTCTGCAAGAATCAACCTGGTCACTTAATGGGTCATAAGCCCATAGCTACTTGTGAGTGACCAGCTCAGATGCCTAGATTTTTGGTTTACAATGATGTATCAATGTAAATATTTATAAAAATTATTATGTCAGGGCTGAAGAGATGGCTCTGTCAGTAAAGTGCTTGCCTTACAAGCATGAAGACCTGGGTTCAATCCCCTCAGGAGCCACTTTAAAAAGAAGTGAGGTATGGGATGTGGTGATACATGTTTATCTCAGCACATGGGAAATGGGAAGAGGAGGATCCTTGGGACTCATTGGCCAGCCTAGACTGCTTGGTGAGTTCCAGGTCAGTGAGGGACTCTGTGTCAAAATCAGATGGACAGCACCTGAGGAACAACACCGGTTGTCTTCTGACCTACACATACACAACCATGTGTGCGCATGCGAGAGCACGCACATACACACACACACGACAGACTCTTGCATGCCTACCTATTAACTATGCTACCTTTCTTTCTCATTCATAAAATCTCTGTATGACTGGGAATCAACTGTGTACCAGCTAAATACCCCATGAAATGCCATGGTTGTATGGGACTCCCAAGGAGACTCCTCAAAGATGGATGATTCAGTTAAGAGATACTTCACTTGTGTCCTCTTTGTCCTCGCTGAAATGTGCATATGACTGGATTCCAGCAGCTATCTTGTGGGCAATAAAAAGCAGCACTGAGAAGGAATGATGGAAAATGGAAGACTGGGTTCCTGATGGTCTTGGGCAGCTCTACCCATATCCAAACTTCTTTGACATTGGAGAAAAATAATGTTGTTTAAGTCATTGTTACTCTGCATTTTCTGTAATATGCAGATAATCCTGCACATAATTGATGAGAGTTATGCTACAAAGAAAACCACAAAATTCTAAATGACAGACTTACAAAGGTCATGTTCTCTGAATAAGACTAAGCTATAATAATAACAAATAATACTTTTTTAACCAAGAGCTGGAGAGATGGCACAGCAGTTAAGAGCAGGTGCCCCTCTTGCAGAGGACCTGAGTTCAGTTCCCAGGACTCACATCAGGCAGCTCACAGACTCCTGTAACTCCAGATCCAGGGGATCCCAGTCCCTCTTCTGACCTGTGCAGGCACCTACACACACACATGTGCAAACCCATTCACAAGAACACATAATTAAAAATAAATCTTGGAGCCAGAGATATGGTTCAGTGTTTAAGAGCACATATTGCTCTTGCAGCAGACCCAAATTTGGTTCCCAGCATTATACTAAGTAGGTAACAATCACCTGTGACCCCAACTACAGGGAAATCTAACACCTTTGGCCTCTATAGCCACTTGGACACCTGTGTGCACGCTCACACACACACACACACACACACACACACACACACACAAATTTAAAAAGAAGAAAAGAAAAAAATTAAAAAGAAATCTTTTTTAAAATCTCAACTAAGGATTCAAAATTATTATTTCAAACTTATTTGGAAAACAATAACATAGGGTTATAGTATGTATCTGTACACATAAAAATATATGATACCAATACCTTTAAAAGGCAAAATCACAGCCATAAACACTTTCAAGACAAAAAATAAGAAAAGCAAGCTGGGGCCTGAGAGGGATGTCTCCGTGGGTAAAGGTGCTTGCTCCAAAGAACCCATGACCTGAGTTCAAGTCTTGGAACCTACCTGGTAGAAAGAAAGAACTGACTCCAGCCATGCACCATGGCATGTGCACAACACACCCCAAAAACAAAGTAATAAAAATACTTGTTTAAAGAATACTAGGCCAGAGGTGTAAATCAGTTGGTAAAGTATTTGATTAGCATGCACCAAACCTGGGTTCCATCCCCAGCAACACACGAACCAAGTGTGGCAATGCATGTCTGTGATTTCAGAAAGCTGGAGTTGAAGGGATAGGTTGTAGGGTCTGGCAAAGGTATGGCGCAGTCCAGCGGTGTTCTCTGGAGAACTCTGTTTGGTCTACCTCCAGCCTCCAGGGTCCCAGAACCAAGAGAGACCTCTTCTCTCGATCCTGGGTCTTCAGCTTCCTCCCTCAGCCCCGCCTTGTGGGCGTGACCATTACCGAAACCTCAATGGGGGTTGGAACTTCCAGGCCAAGGCTGGGATGGCTACCCACTACATCTTAGTGCTCAGGAGTCTGAGACAGGCTTGGGAGTTTGAGGCCAGCCTGGGCTGCATAGCTGAATTCATTAAAAAAAGACAATGCCCCAAATGTGAATGGCGTTCTGGATCTCTCTCTGTTTGTATTCAGGATCACCCTGCAACCAGGCTTCTTAGTCCCCCAGCAGGCAAAGTCCTCAAGGGCAGAGTTTGTCTTTTCTCCCTTAATGTCTCCAGCCTTATTCACAGAGTCCTTTATGAGACTGTGTTAGGTGAATGCAATCTTAGAGAGCTCCTTTTCCTAGAAGTCTCTGCTTCCCAGCCTCTGAACACCTGTAATAATAGTTATTCAACTGGAAAAAAAAAAAAAAGGTCAAAACAGTATGCCAAGCCCCCTCTTACTCAGCAGGAATACACACGAGCGTGTGCGTGCACACACAAACACACAAACACACACACACACACACACACACACACACACGACATGGCACAGCACCAGATAGGGGCACACCTCATATTTGCTATTTAATTCTCCATATTTATAATTCTTATATATAAAATGTAACATATCTGTGCTCTAAAACAATGTGAGTGAATGGTCACCACCAGAATTAGGAGGGCCCCTTTCCAAGTGACCAATTAAAAACCAGTGAAAAAAAAATTGCTCCAATATAAACCAGGAACAAAATGGAAAAATTAACCAAGTATAATTAACAAGCCAGAAAAGAAGTTGAAAACCTGGCTGAGAGAGGGTGGGATATAGCTTGGTTGGAGGAGTGCTGGTACTCAGTAGGTCCTGGGTTCCAACCGCAGAATAACATAAGGCAAGTACAGAGGTACACGTTTGTAATCCCAGGACTCAGGAGGTGGAGGCAGGAGAATGACAGGTTCAAAGTCGACCTCAACTACATATATAGGCTAGACTGGGCTACCTAAGACTTATCTCAAAGGACATGAACAGGTACACATATAGCCTGTTTATTTTAAGCCAAGTGTAAAGGTATACACCTGTAGCCTTGGCACTTGGGAGATTGAAGCAGGAGGGTCAGGAGCTCCAGGCCACGCAGAGAAAGTGTCTCAAAAAAAAAACAAAACAAAGTAAGACCCCCAAGGACTGTGGATGTGGCTCAGTGCTAAAGAACTTCTTCAGTGAGCACAAGGTCTTAGGTTTGATCGAGAGCATTGGGGGTAAAGTTGAATGAAATATGGGGAGAAACAATTTTCAAAATTAGAAGTGCGTATGTATAAGATGAAGTTTTTTAAGCACACACAAGTCTAGGGGATAACATGATGCGCTCTCTGTTGTTAGTGCTTTTCACTTCCTCAAAGGATTGTGGAAATGTTGCCTTCTCTGTAAGAACCAACAGAAATGATGGCACCTCTTTCCTGCCGGGTTCCACCCTTCTCCACCCAAAGCGAAAGGTACAGTGACTCCTGCTTGTCATCCCCAGGGCTGTTCTCACAGATACACAGAACACACACCCATATACTATCCATACCATCACTCTGCACATTTTTAAACATGATATAAATGACATCAGCGAGTATTACTACTGTGCTACTATTTTCTCGTTCAACACTGTTTCTCAGACTTAATCCATATTCATAACACAGAATACTTAACACAGGAAAGAAATCATGAGCAGGGCTAAACCCGTCCAAAACCAAACAAAAGGAACACCAGAAACCCTTTCTGAATTCATTTGCAATTTCAATTTCACAAGGTGCCCTTGTCTTCCCACTTTCCCGGTTCCTTTGGAAAGCTTCCAGTCTCCACTGAGGGTCCAGGGCACTTCCTCACCCTGGGTGGGTGCAGCTCCTGGTGCAGCATGTACAGCAGCAAGAAGAAGAAGGATGTGCGTGCCCTTTCTCCTCGCCGAGCCCCATGGGGACAGTACGCTATCCTCTGCCGAGTACTTATGAGCAATGGTGCTGTCAGACATTTGAAGTTCCGTTTTGGAAAAGAAAACCATTTGCAGGTAAGACTTACAATTGGCGCCCCAAAAGGAATGTAACCTGTGCATGGGGAGAGAAAAAGAGTCAGGTCCCATGAACCTCTGGGTCTCACGAGATAGCCAGAAGTCTCCGGGGCTTGCTCCGCCCCATGGCCCTGGTGAAGAAGTCCAGGACAATCACAGAGACACCACAGTCTTCCTTCAACTCAGCCTTCCCACAGCAAAGGGCTCACCCCTCAACAATCACCGCCCTCCTGTGCCCCTTTCCCAGAATCCAGAGGCTGGCCTGCAGACAGAATAGCCTGCTGCTTGTCACCAGCAGGCCTTTGAACCTTTTCCTCCCTGGGGCACAATACCCCCATCCCTATGCTTTCATCTCCCCGGGAGCCCTAAAGCATTTCCTTCTTCCTTTAGCTTATTTTTACTTCTTCCACTTCACAGCCATTCCTGGAATTCCCTCTCCACCTGAGATGGGCATGTACTGGATGCTAGAGCATTTCAAAGCGCTAGTGTTCTGGTTGGCCAGCTTCAGAGAGCAATAGAGCATTGAGTGAGAATCAGCCAGGTCCTGGCCTGTGTGTAAGGCTTGCTCACTGCTGTCAGTGAGCAACTTTCCTGTCCCTTAGCCTCAAACTTATAGTAAACAGTCAGCTGATGACCAGACAGCAGAGACCATACTTATCTGAGTGGCATGGAGAACCCAGGTTCACATCCTGAACAAACACAGCTTTATGTACTGGTGCTGCGGCTCTCCTGCGCCTCCCTCTGGGGCAGGGCCAAGTTTGGGGGTGTGGAATAAGGGGGCTGAAATGAATGCCTGCCTCAGAAAGGTCCAGAATTATAAAAGAAGGCAAGCTGGGGTGAGAGCCTGCTCTACCCAGTAGAGGGACAGTGTACAGCTCGAACTGTACATGTTCAGAGCCTTTGCTACCTAAGCCCTTCACAGCAAAGCCCAGGCTCCCAGCAGCTAGTGCCCCAGTTTACAAAATGCATCATGCAGCCACATCGTGACTGAGTCTCTATGAGGTCAGGCTTTCTGGGGCAGGGAGGGTCTGGTCTGATTGAGGTCTCCTTTTCTAGCCAGGTAGAGGCCTTTCCAAGGCAGCAGACAGTAGCCCTCTACATCATTCTCATGAATCAGGGTGGGATAAAAATGGCCAGGAAGAGATGGCAGCACACCTCTGAAGAGCACACACCCCTCTGCAGAGTGACGTGGGACAAAATCTATAAGCTCTCAGACCAGGGGAAGGGCCTCAACCTCAACCCCAACAATTGTACTCTGAGCCCCAAGTGTGAAACACACAGAACAGCCCTCTAGGAAATACCAGACAGGGGGCTTCCCAGAGCAGAAACTCATGACTCCCGTGCACATGACTCCACAGAACACACAGGGTCATGAGTACACACTGCATGCTATCCAGAAGGGAAGGGTATTTAGCAACACTGTCAGAAGACAGTGACTCCATCTAGATGCTATGGCCTAGAACAGGGATACTGCTGTCGTGAGTTGCCACCTATCCTGGGATGGGATTTTTGGTAATGCCCCTGCCAGAGCACCAGCTAGGCTCCTTTAAGTAGCCCCTATAAAACTTGGTGGTTCACCAAGAGATCTGAGTGCACTGTTTCTCTGGGATGCCGTCAACACCCTCTCTGGGGTAAATACATGCTTTGTCATGTCTTCCCAGGAAAAGTCATATAATATCTGAGCATGTGGCCCCTCGTAGCTGGGACCACAGCCAACACCCCTGGTAGGCAGAACCAGGAGGAGCTCACCTGACATTCTGAAAGGCATGAAGATCTTCTCATTGGTGTCCAGATGTAGAATAGCCTAATGGTGGGGAGAGAAGATGGGGAGACCAAGCAGAGGGTTAAAGCTAAGAGCAAGGACAGCTTCCCCAAGAAGAGCCTCCCACCAGTGGCCCTATGCTGCCTCTGGACAGTTGGTTTTCACCATTTCTCGGGATAAAGGAAAACTCAAACATGAACCATGATCGGCGTCCTCCTCCTGACCCATCCTCCAAGCCCATGGAGGGCAAGACTGTGCCCACCTGGAAGTCTCCTTGACCTTGCCTGGCACACAGCAGGCACAGAATCCAGTCTTTTCTTTAAATTCCCAGAGTTCCTGGGGCAAGGCCAATCAGATCAAAATGGGGTGTTGGGAGGAATGCAGGGGTGGGAAGAGACCAGGTACCATTAGTCATGGAGTTGGGGCTTCTGCTAGACCCCGAGGACAGGGGGAAGATGGGTCCAGGGAAGCACGGAGAAGGAGGAAAAAATGAACCCAGAACTTGATTACCTGTTTGATTTTCTGTGCACTCCAGAGCTAGAAGAGACAGAAAAATAAGAAGTTTCAGCTCTCTGCACCATCTTTTCTTTTTTTTTTTTATTGTTTCAAGATTTTGTTTTTATTTATGAGTATATATGCATGTTATATGATGCCACATGTGTGTGAACCTATAGAGGTTGCAAGAGGACTTCAGATCCCTGGAGCTGGAGTTGTAAGCAGTTGTGATCTGCCCAGTGTAGGAGCTGGGAACCGAACTCAAGTCCTCCAGGGGAGCAGCCAGTGTTCTAGCCACTAAACCACCTCTCCAGCCCCCAATTTATTTATTTTTGAGACAGGATTGTAGCTGGAGAGCTTCTCTACAGGTGCCACCAAGCCCCCGCGGTCCCACAACCCACTTATAAAATAAATGCACAGACATTTATATTATTTAAACTGCTTGGCCATTAGCTCAGGCCTACCATTGTCTAGCTCTTACTCATATATTTAGCCCATTTCTATTAATCTATACTTTGTCACATGGCTTGTGGCTTACCAGTACCTTACATCTTTCTTGTCATGGCAGCAGCTGGCAGTGTCTCCCCCAGCCTTCCACTTCCCACAATTCTCCTCCTCCTTGTCCCGCCTACCCTATCCTTCCTGCCTGGCTACTGGCCAATCAGCACTTTATTTATTTTAACCAATCAGAGTAACACATTTGACATACTTGAACATCCCACATCATAGGATGTCCTATAACCCAGCCTGGTCTCAAACTCAATATGTAGCTGACAATGACCCTGAACTCTGGATCCTTCTGGAGCCCCCACCTCCAGAGTATTCAGATTAAGGTGGTCCACCATGCCAGTTTATGGAGACCTTGGGCTGGAACTCGGGACCTTGAGCTTGTGAGGCAAGCACACTACCAACAGGACCACATCCGTACCCCACTATTTTCTTTATTATGGACACAGAAGAGGGCGCCAGATCTCATTACATATGGTTGTGAGCTACCATATGGGTTCTAGGAAGTGAACTCAGGACCTCTGGAAGAGCTCTTAACCTCTGAGCCATCTCTCCAGCCCCTGTACCCCACTTTTGTTTTCCTTCTTTTTGCTAAATTCACATTTTTAATTAGCACATCATCATTATGAGATTTTTGTACATATATGTCATTGTACCTGGCCGGTGCCATGTTTTCTAACTAAGGGAATTTGGAGACAAGGTCTCCTGTAGCACAGGGTGTCCTTGAACACCTGATCCTCCCGTCTCTACTTCCCAAGAACTGGGACCACAGGTGGGTACCATGATAACATGTGCTTTTTGAATCAAGTACACATGACAAATGAATTCAACATTGGATAAAGTAGTGGCCTGTGGAAAGATATTTCAGCTAGGTGCCTGTGATCCCAGCAACTCAGGAGGTAGAGACGGGGTGGGGGGGGGGCGGCAATTGATGTTTGAAATATCTAAATGAAAAAGATCCTTTCTCAGTGAGCCTGGATATGTACACAGACAGAAAGAATTCGGAGGAAATGAGACAACTCGGGAACAAAAGAGAACTTTGAAAACGCTGAAGTATCTTGAGAGAGAGAGAGAGAGAGAGAGGGAGAGAGAGAGAGAGACAGGCTGGTGCAAGGGGAAAGGAGGGACAAACCCTAGCTCTACCACTTCTGGATGGGAAGCTGCCGGCCTGCTCGCCGGCCTGCCTGCCTTTTCCCCTTTCTTCCTCCACTTTTTTCTTCTTTCCTTTCCATCTTCCTTTTAAGAAAATTTTGTTTTGTTTTGTTTAGGGGGGGGGGGGTTCGAGACAGGGTTTCTCTATGTAGCTTTGCACCTTTTCCTGGAACTCACTTGGTAGCCCAGGCTGGCCTTGAACTCACAGAGATCAGCCTGCCTCTGCCTCCCAAGTGCTGGGATTAAAGGCGTGTGCTACCACTGCCCAAGAAAATATTTTATTTACTTTTAGTTATGTGCAATTGTGTACATAGGAGGGGTTGTATGTATACATGAGTGTAGGTGTCTACAGAAGCCAGAAGAGGGCACCAGATCCCTTGACATCGGAGTTATAAGCCATTGTGGGCTTCCCCATGTGGGTGCTGAGAACCAAACTCAGGTCCTCTGCAAGAGCAGGGTGCACTGTTAACTGCTGTGCCATCGTTCCAGCCCATGTTTTCTTTTGCTTTTCAAGACATAGTCTTATGTATCCCTGGCTGCTCTCAAGCTCTCTATGTAGCCCAGGATGACCTTGAAATCCTGATCCTCCTGCCTCCACCTCCTAGGTGCATGTCACATTTTACATAGTGCTTCCTGCATAGCTGGAAAGCACCCTACCAACTGAGCTACATCCCCAACTAAGACTTCCGCACACAGGGGTGTAAATGGGTGGAGGCTAGACGTCAATGTAGTATCTTCAATCTCTCTCTCTCTGATTCAGCTAGACTGACTGGCCAGTGAGCTCCACGAATCTCTGCATCTCCAACGCCTGCTTCAGGATGCATGCCAACCTCTATGCCCGGCTTTTGCATGGGTGCTAGGGATTCAACTCAGGCCCTTAGGCTTACATGGTGAGTGCTTTACTGAATGAGCCATCTCCGAAGCCCCCAAAACTTCTTTATCTATTCTTTGCCCTTTCTCTGCTTCCAGAATTCTGTATCTTGTTCACATATTACCTATTCAAAATGTGTGTGTGTGTGTGTGTGTGTGTGTGTGTGTGTGTGTGTGTAAATCTCAAAGGTAGGACTGACTGTAAAGGACAAGACCACTTGCCCAGCATGCTCAAGACCCTGGACTCAGACTGTAGATTAAACAATTAGTTAATTAATATAATAAAGGCAACCACTAGAAAAAAGAAATAATGTGCATTTAAAATTTTTCATGAGCCAGGCCTAGCAGCACACACCTTTAACCATTGAAGGGCTCTCTAACGTGGCAAACACGGGCTCAAACATGGCAGTGGTGGCGCCTTTAATCCCAGCACTCGGGAGGCAGAGGCAGGTGGATCTCTATGAGTTCGAGGCCAGCCTGGGCTACAGAGTGAGTTCCAGGAAAAGCATAAAGCTACACAGAGAAACCCTGTCTCGAAAAACCAAAAAAACAAAAAAACAAAAACCAAAACCAAACAAAACAAAAAACCCCTCCTCCTTCTGCTGCTGCTGCTTGTTTTCTGCTTTACCTAGTCCAGAGGTGCCCCCCGCCAGGGTAATAAATCTCCTTTCTGCTGAGAACTTGGTGTCTGGGTGTGTCCTGTAGGGACCAGGGGCCACCCTCCCCTACAATCACAGCACTCAGGAGGCAGAGGCAGGTAGATCTCTGTGAGTTCATGGCTAGCTAGCTGTTCATAGTGAGTTCTAGGATAGTCAGAGCTACATAGTGATACCTTGTCTCAAAAAAAAAAAAGTTTTTTGTTTTTGTCCTTGTTTTAGTTTTTAATGAAATAAGGTGCCCAGCATCCAATTCCTTTATTGATGCCTATGGTATATGGAGGATTAACTATCCAAAAAAATCCCCATAGCTAGAGAGCAGCAGTTGGCAGGTGGCTCTGAGATTTACACACACACACACATACACATACACACACCAGGTAGGGGTCCATATGACTGAGCTCCTGTGGCAGAGGAGAAGTGACGAGCACCTTTCCCAAGCCAGTGCTCCCCACTACTTCCTGCTCCCTCCTGTTTATCAGAACTAAGCAGGGCTGCACTGAAGCCTTGCAGACGCTAATGGAACACCACCAAGGGAGGGTAGAGACTGTCAGCCGAAACACACAATCCTTCCCTTCGTAGCAGGTACTTGATTTCTGCCAAGAGCAAAGTGACCACACACGGGGTCCAGCACTTTGGCCCTGGCACAGCCACCATCTTGCCTTGTACTCCTGGTTAAATTCCCACATACCTTTGGCTTGTGCATTTTTTTTTAAGTCAAAGCATACCTATAACCCCAGCATTCAGGACCCTGAGGCAGGAGGAGCCTGATTCCAGGCCAACCTGAGGTATATAGCAAGTTCCAGGCCAGCCTGGACTGCCCGGAGATCAACTGTCTCAACAGATCAAAACCAAATAAATAAATAATTAACTAGAATTAATTACCAGAATAACCAGAATTAACCAAAATAATAACATGGGCATGATGTCATATGTCTGCATAACCCCCGAATTCTGGAGACAGAAGAAAGGGAAGCAGGAGTTCAAGTCCATCCTATCTATGTAGTGAATTTAAGGCCATCCTGGGCTACACGAGACCCTGTCTCAAATAAGAGCAACAATAATCACTCAGAAGAGGAAGGAGGTGGAATCCATGCCCCCTTCCTGTCCAGTCCACAGCACCAACTCAAAAGGACAGGTTAAGGACAGTGGGCTCACAGTTCTGGCTGGGCTTTCCCCCGCAACCTGCTGGACCAATGAATGAATGCTGGGTTCAGAAGAGGCAGCAGGTACTGCCCACAGGGAAAAACTACAGCTGCACAAACCACTCCCGCAAGCAGGTCACGGAGAACAGCCACCCTGGGACGTACAACTATGCATGAAGGCGAACTGAGCCACAGTGGCTGGCCACCCAGAGGAGAGCCCGGGCCAGGCTCTTCATAGCAGCACACAGAGGCACCCTCACTATGAACTTTACTCCCAGGTTAAGCACTGACCTCCTCTGTCCTTGGCCCAGCACCCTCTGTGCCTCTGGCTGAACATGGAACTGTGCAGCCCTGACCCCATGAGACTGACTGACTGGCTTTAGTAACGACCCTGCGTAGATGTGAGAGTTGAGACTGTTTGGCTCACTGGGAGAACAGGGACAAAGGGCAGTGTGGAGAAGCCATCTGGGTGGCTGTTAAAACACTCCCATTGGCTCACTAGGAGATGTGGGGTGATTTATTTAATCTTCCTGAGCCTCCAGTACCTCTTCTGTAATATGAAGGTAGGGATATTTACTTTCATATTTATTATAAAATTATTTATCTAGCGAGCAAATGTTTATTAAGCACATACTGCATATTAAGTACTAAAGATAGATGTCTCAGTGCAAAACACGAAGGTAGGTCAGTGGGTAGAACATTGTCTTAGCATGCTTGAAGCCTTGGTTTCATGCCAGCATCACATAAACCAGGCATGGTGGCACATGCCTATATTACCAGCACTCTGGGTGGAGCAGTTCAAAGTCATCCTCAGCTGTATACTGAGTTCAAAGTCATCCTGGAACACATGAGACCTGTGTGGTACAGCAGTTTCCTCCAAACTAAAACATTCCTTCCAGGAGGGAGAGAAGATCGTGAGACTCGGGAGGTAAACAAAAAAGTCACATATCTGAAAAAGCAGGAACTTGGAAGATTCTGGAAGGTGTTTCCCAAGGGTTATGGAAACAGAATAGAACAGCTGGGGGAGGAGACTGACCAACCAGGCAGAGAGAGACTCTAGACTACGGAACTCCTGCAGGTCATGCATCATTCATTGGTATGGCAATCATTGAAGAAAGCAATCGTCGGTGGAGAAGCTAGCTAGCAGCTGTCCGTGAGCAGAGGAGCAAGCGAGGCTCCAGGAGCAAACCACCTCGGATGGCTGAGATGACTAGGAGCACACACTAGGTATCCAGGCAGCTCATGGCATCAGTCACAATTGCAGGCATCAGGGCCAGCTGTGGGATTTAGACCACACACCTGCCAAAGGACCTTGGAGCGGACAGAGTACAGGTCTAGAGACAAAGACTGCTGCCTACTCCAAGTCCCAGGACTCTTCAGATGTCCCAGATGTGATACTTGAGCAGGGCCATCCCTGAGCTAGAACCCGAGCCTCTCCTTAATTGCACAATGCTGTGGAGCTGACCTGTCATCTCTGTTCCCTCTCTTCCCCAGTCTGTGAAGGCCAGCTGTCTGTGACTTTGATGACTGTGGCCTAAGGAAGGAAGCACTGTGGCAGCCACCACACACAGCCCAATTTTTCAGGCTTTGCAGAGGAGATGCTGCTCCCAGGGACCAGAGTGGCAGGCTCACACCTGGAGTACTGTACCAGCCACCAGATGGACCCACCAGGCACTACCACAGTCAGCCAGAATGCAGCAGCACAGGAAACAGCTAAATGCCAAGCTCCAGGCCCTTCCCCCACCCCCAGGAGGCCCGTAGGGGCTTTGGGGACAGAAAACAAAGCAGGTTGAAAAACAGGACAGCAGCTATCTGAGGGAGCAAAGAGAATAATGTGGCCTCTATCCCCAAACTCTGGGAGCTGAGAGAGGTCCCAAGAGGCCCAGCTCAGGGGAAATGGGGCATGAGGGAGCTTAGACAGGTAACAGGCCAGAGTCAGGAAGTGGCAGGTACAAGGACATTGGAAGGTGTGAGGACTCCTCCAGGCTAGAGGGCTGGAGGACCAGGTCCACCGTGTAGACCCAATGCCAGCCAGAAATGACACCACTGGGGAACAAGCCTACAGCCTGCCTCCCTGCCCAGGGCTGGAGGGCAAATACATCAAGACACACAGACCTGGTCGCTTGACTGCCTGGTCTTCCTGTCTCAACACTCCCTCAGGGCCCAGCATGGGCATTTGGCCAAGGGATGTACTGAGGTCACTTTGCCATGCTAGCGTCTAGCACATCTGTCCTGTTCATTTCTTCTGAGGTGCTTCCTCCCTGGACCTTCAGCACAGTGTGCATCTTTGTCTGGACCAATCCCACCTCGAATTTGCCTAGCCCACTCCTTTCTCATCCTTGTGTGGACCCCTCCCCCCCAGCCCCTCCTCACTAGCTGGTTTCAGTCAGTCTCAAGTAAGAAAACTCTTCCAGGCCTGTGTTGCAGCATATACCTTTAATCTCAGCATTCAAGTGGCAGAGGTAGGAGAAGCTTTGTGAGTTCAGGGCCAGCCTAATCTACAGGACTACATAGAGAGACCCTGGAGGGAGGGAGGGATGTAGCATGAATCTTAAAAGTTCTTATCAATAAAATCAAACCTGAGGCCAGTTATTGGGGTGAATGCTGGAAGATCAGAGAGACAGAACAAGCCACAGCTATCTCACCTCACCAGTTCTTCAGCTGGTCTTGTTTCCTCAGACTGGAAGCTTCTGAGTCCTCATCTAGATGGGTCTCAGCTGAACTGTGCTGCTCAAAGCTGAAAAGCTTAACCAGCCAAATGCTTCTAGTTTCTGGTCTTCACGCCTTATATATCTTTCTACATTCTGTCCTCACTCCCTGGGATTAAAGGCTGGATTTCTGGGATCAAAGGCGTGTGTCACCATGCCTGGCTGTTTCTAATGTGGCCTTGAATTCACAGAGATCCAGAGGTATTTCTGTGTCTGGAATGCTAGGATTAAAGGCGTGTGCTACCACTGCCTGTCCTCATGTTTAATATTGTGGCCGTCCTGTTCGCTGATCCCAGATAAGTTTATTAGCCTGCACAATATTTTTGGGAACACAATACCACCACATTTCCCCTGTTTTTGTCTAAAATTTTAAAAAAAGCTTATAACTAATACAAGAAAAATCATATCCAATAAGTATATACAATATACACAGTCAAGATTACATTAACAATGTCTAGTTCATTAACATTTGACAGATTCAGACAAAAACTCCATTATATATAACAATGTCCAGTCATTTGATTAACTCAGACAAAAAATTTTCATTACTTATCCTATGTAAAACAAGGAGTTCCTTTTTAAAAGTAGATCCAATAATTGACCTTTTTATCTGATCATATCCATATTCTCTCTTTTTTCTTTTCATAATAGCTTCAGTAATCTACCTTTTGTCATTTTTATATTTTTCCCTTTTTCTTTGTAGTGTAGATTCAATGATCTACCCATTTATCCTATTATTTCTTTATCTTTTTTCTCAGGGTAGATTCAGTGATCTACCTCATATCTACATTCTCCTTTTTCTTTTTTAAACCTCAACTCTATTTTTGGGTTGTCAAGTCCTGTATCATTTGTCCAGCCACTGCATAATGAGAAAGTGCAGGGTTTGTTTCAAGTCCTTGTTCAGATAGTCTGTCAGGCTGGATCATCTCAGCTAGCCATCTCAAAATTGTCCTAAGTAGTTTGTAGTCCAAAGTCAATCTTTCTGTGGTGTTAATCAGCTTAATGGCTTTATCATAGTCCATGTGGAATCATCATTGTGGGATCCTGTCATCTTTTTGAAAATTTCAAAGTCACTGTTAGGTGTGGTCATGGTTCCCTACAGACATTTGTGTGTGTGTGTGTGTGTGTGTGTGTGTGTGTGTGTGTGTGTGTGTGTATGTCTCCTCTGTGGTTTGAAGCAATCACAGTCTGATAAATGTCTGTCTCTGGGAACCATGAATGTTCTTCCCTAGAAGAGAATATCTTCACAGCAATTTCTCCCCACCATTTGTCATGCCAAACGTTTCCAAACTGACCTTTGTCGATGCTTTCTTGTAATATGATGGTCCTGGCAATTCTTCTTTGAACAATCAGCAGTAAACCTTTCATCCTGGGTAGCACCATCACCACAGTCACCAACACCATGAGAAAGAGTTGGCAACTTAGAGCAGCAGCTGCTGCCTCCATAGTTCCACCACCACTACAAAACTTCTCCTTAGCAAGCCTCCTAGGCTGGCCTCAAACTTGAGATCCTCCTGCCTCTGCCTCCGTCAGCAAATTCTACCAGTGTGTGCCACCACAACCGGCTGAGTGTAGCTCAGGCCTGAGCTGGGGCCCACAAGGAGATGGTTTAGGCAGTAAAGTGCTTGCATGCAAGCATGAGGACCTGGGTTTAATCCCCAGAAGGCACCAAATAATAAAGTGAGGTATGCATACTTGCAATCCCAGAGCTGGAGGGGTTGAAACAAGGATTCCTGGGGCTTGCTGGTTAGACAGCATAGCCTACTAGGTGAGCTCCAGGCCGGGAGAGATCTTGTCTCAAAACAAAAAGGTCAACAGCACCTGAGGAACCACACCTGAGGTTGACCTCTGGCCTCCACACCCATGCACACCCATGTGCATGTACACACACACACCAGAAGTGACGTAAGGGCTGGGGTGTAGCTCAGGACACTTACTTCACATGCTTTGGGCTCTGAGTTCCTTCTCCAACACTGAGGACGGAAACAACACAAAACCAAAAAGCATTTCCTGACCACATCCGGGGAAATTTCCTGAGTGAGAACAAAATGGCCGAGCAGTATAACATCATTCACTAGACACACACAGACACACAGACACACAGACACACAGACACACAGGAAGGGGGAAGCAGGTACAAGAGTTTTTAGAAATATATTTATGTGCCTGTGAAAATAAGAAAAAAAAAAAAAAAAGGAGACCCACCAAGCTCATAACAGGAGGAACTAGGCTGGAGAAAAAAAGGACCAAGGCATGACATGGGTCAGGAAGACCTTAACTTCACTTGTAACATTGAAAGCTTTTAATTAGGTGGATATAATCACACTATATTTCCACAACTTATTTTTGTCATTTAAAAAATACTGGCAGGAGGCTGGCAAAATGGCTCAGTGGGTAAAGGTGATTGTGGCTAAGTCTGATTGCCTGTGTTCAGTCCCTGGAATCCAAGTGGTGGAAGGAGAGAACCAACTCTCACCAGCTGTCCCCTGAATGCCACACATGCACTGAGGCACATGTGTGCACATACTTGCATGCACACACAAACACACACATAAAATAAGTGAATAAAAGTTTAAAAAATACTGACAGATTTACCGACTATTCAAGTTCTTATAGCTACAATACCTGACAGACTGGAAGAGGGAAAGAGAGTTAATTGTGTGTGTGTGTGTGTGTGTGTGTGTGTGTGTGTGTGTGTGTGTGTTTTACTTCTTCAAAGCAACACTGATGATAGAAGGTGGCTTTCATTCACCAAGAGACTTGGATAAAGACATTTACAGGAGTGCCGGGCAGCAGTGGTACATGCCTTTAATCCCAGCACTCGGGAGGCAAAGCCAGGCAGATCTCTGTGAGTTCGAAGCCAGCCTGGGCTACAGAGTGAGATCCAGGATAGGTACCAAAACTACACCTGTCTCGATAAACGAAAACAAACAAACAAAAAAAGATATTCACAGTAGCTCCCTGACATGGCCAAGACTACAGATAACTAATGGAAGTGCAGATACATAAACTGGACTATACACACTCAATGAAATATCACACAATAATTTTCTAGGAGTGGTAGTGTCTGCCTGCAACAACAGTATTAGAGGCAGAGTCAGGGAATCATGGGATCTAACCCAGATTGGGCTACGGACTAAGTTCCAAGGCAGTGTACACCAAACAGTGAGACTGTCACAAAAGGAAGCCAGTAAGCCAGGTGTTGTGGCACACGTTTTTAAATTTTGGCACTCAGGAGGCAGAGGCAGGCAGATCTCGGTGAGTTTATAGCTAGCCTGGTCTACATAGTGAGTTCCAGGCCAGTGGGGGCTAAGTAGACCCCTTGGGGGCAGGGAGACAGAATGATAATTTACTTCCTAGGTGGTGGCATACAGCTAACACCAGTGCTTGTGAGGTGGAGTCAGAAGCATCAGGAGTTCAAACCAGTTTTGGCTACATAATGAGTCTGAAGGCAGTCTGGGCTACACAAGAAACCAGAGGGAGGGGGAGGAGGGAGGGAGGAAGGGAGAAAGGGAGGGAGGGGAGGAAGGAAGGGAGATGGGGTAGGGGTGGGGAGGGTGCAGTGCAGGGGGGGGCAGGGAGGGGGGGGAACTATACAGCAATTTAAAAAGTAAGCAAGTAAGCTGACAGGTGATGGCGCACGCCTGTAATTCTAGCACTGTAGAGGTGGAAGCGAGAGCATCAGATCAGGTCAGCCGTGGTTACACAGCCTGTGCTATATGCGATCCATGTTTTTTTTTAAAAAAAGCAAAACCTAGAAAATAATGACTACCTTAAAACATAGATGACTCTCACTGGCATAATGGACCCTCTAACGATAGTAACCCGCGTTATCTGTCCCAGAGTCTTCTAGAATGTTTCCATAGCCAACTCTAGAGATAACATCTATGTGCCCTCCCCTTGATTCCAGAGAGACTATCTCAACACACAGAAGGTGGTAGATATGAGGCAGTATTACCTAAGGCTAGACCATAAAGTCTTGCTCTTTCACCTTGCTCTCAGGATGGTCCTCTCTTAGAAGGAGCCACCATGCTGTATGGAAACCCAAGCAGCTCAGGAAAGATCCACATGCAAGAGCAGTAAGCCTGAGTAAGCTGCACTGCTGTAGCTGGGCCGCTCACCAAGAGCAGCACACACACTTGTCCACCACATCCCTTCCTGATCTGTCCATTCCAAAATGGGTAATTTGCTTTCTTCCCATCTGCATGTTCTCCTCATCTCCAAATACGTCAGCAACTTACGATGTTTAAAGAGCAGGCATGGTGGACACATCTGCAATCCTAGCCTTTGGGAAGTGGGAGAAGGGGATCAAGAAGGCCAAGGCCAGCCTGGGCTACCCAGTGAGCTACAGGACAACCTGGGCTACAAACTGAGACCCTGCTTCACAAAACAACAAAGATTGGGAGCTGGAGAGATGGCTCAGTAGTTAAGCAAATATATTGCTTTTGTAGAGGACCCAAGTTTGATTCCCAGATATATTATAAATTATAAAAGGTTAACGTCTCTAAAATATAAACTCTTACAAATGACAAAAAAAAAGAAAAGAAAAAAGAAAGAAAGAAAGAAAAAGAAAAAAACATGTAAAAGCTCAAATCAACAAAGGTGAGAGGATAGGGATGTCACAAAGTTACTTTAAAAATTCAAAGTTAAGGAATACCAATGAGTGTCAGGTGTGGTGGCCCATGCCTTCAATCCCAGCACTCAGGAGGCAGGGGCAGGAAGATCTGTGAGTTCAAGGCCAGCCTGGTCTACACAGCTGTTCCAGAACAGCCACGGCTGTTACACAGAGAAACCCTATCTTGAAAAATGAAAGAGGAGGGTTGGGGATTTAGCTCAGTGGTAGAGCAGTTGCCTAGCAAGAGCAAGGCCCTGGGTTCGAGCCTCAGGTCAAAAAAAAAAAAAAAAAGGGGGAGGAGAGTTTTTAAAGAGAGAGTTCTCTCACTGTTGCAGGCCATGTTGGGATTATAGACATATACCAACCACTGTGTCTGGCTAGACTCTTCTTTCCACTAGATTTTCACATAATTTTAATTACATTCTGTGTCTTGGCCATGAAAACCTTTAACTGAGGAATCTCTGCTCTCTGGGATTTGGAAAACTCACTTGGTTCCCCATCAGTCTCCTTGACACTCCAAGGTTCCCATGTTTTGAATATTTGTTTTCTATGTCCCTGCAGTTCACAAGGTAATAACAGATAATAATAGAGAGAAAAAAACCCGATATAAAATTAGCATTTTAATTTATGTACTTAATTATTTCTTTATTTATTTTCAAAACTGGGGTTCTCTGTGTAGACCAGGCTGGCCTTGAACTCACAGAGATCCACCTGCCTCTGCCCGCTGAGTGCTGGAATGAAAGGCGTGCACCGCCATCGCCCAGCACGGACATATTGATTAATGAGCTGGCAACCTGTTAAGCTGGTGTCCATGCATCTTGCTTCACAGCAGCTCCTGGACCCTACCACCCTTTTTAGCACTCAAGCATTTTTGTCATGGTCCAGGGCAGCTGTCGGCTTCTTTTCTTGTCTCTGTGACAGAGTACCTAACAGAAACAACTGAAAGGATGCATTTTTGGCTCAGGGTTCGAGTAGCTCCGGTCCATCCTGGAAGGGAGGGTGTGGAGGGGAGGGTGCAAGGGGAGGTGTGGAGGTGCCGCTGTGGTGGTGGGAGTGTAAGGCAACTGTGTCTTGTGTTTCCTGGACCAGGAAACAAAGCATGACAACGGAATGGGGCTGGACTACATCCCAGAAGTCTTGCTGTCTTTGTTTGGTTTTGGTCTTTTGAGACAGGGTTTCCCCTGTGTAGCCCTAGATGTCCTGGGACTTGCTCTGGAGACTAGGCTGGTCTTAAACTCACAGAGATCCTCCTGTCTCTGCCTCCCAAGTGCTGAGACTAAAGGTGTGTGCCACCACTGCCCAGCAATCTTGCTGTCTTCGTCAGGGTTTCTGTGCTGTGGTAAAATACCATGACCGAAAGCAGCTTGGGGAAGAGAGGGTTTATTTCATTCTACAGCTTGTAGTCCATCATCCAGGGAAGGCAGAGCAAGAACTCAAGGCAGGAACCTGAAGGCAGGAGCTGATACAGAGGATATGGAGGAACACTGCTTACTGGCTTGCTCATAATGGCTTGCTCATCATTATGAGATTTTTGTACATATATGTCATTGTACCTGGCCGGTGCCATGTTTTCTAACTAAGGGAATTTGGAGACAAGGTCTCCTGTAGCACAGGGTGTCCTTGAACACCTGATCCTCCCGTCTCTACTTCCCAAGAACTGGGACCACAGGTGGGTACCATGATAACATGTGCTTTTTGAATCAAGTACACATGACAAATGAATTCAACATTGGATAAAGTAGTGGCCTGTGGAAAGATATTTCAGCTGGGTGCCTGTGATCCCAGCAACTCAGGAGGTAGAGACGGGGTGTGGGGGGGCAGCAATTGATGTTTGAAATATCTAAATGAAAAAGATCCTTTCTCAGTGAGCCTGGATATGTACACAGACAGAAAGAATTCGGAGGAAATGAGACAACTCGGGAACAAAAGAGAACTTTGAAAACGCTGAAGTATCTTGAGAGAGAGAGAGAGAGAGAGAGGGAGAGAGAGAGAGAGACAGGCTGGTGCAAGGGGAAAGGAGGGACAAACCCTAGCTCTACCACTTCTGGATGGGAAGCTGCCGGCCTGCTCGCCGGCCTGCCTGCCTTTTCCCCTTTCTTCCTCCACTTTTTTCTTCTTTCCTTTCCATCTTCCTTTTAAGAAAATTTTGTTTTGTTTTGTTTAGGGGGGGGGGGGGTTCGAGACAGGGTTTCTCTGTGTAGCTTTGCACCTTTTCCTGGAACTCACTTGGTAGCCCAGGCTGGCCTTGAACTCACAGAGATCAGCCTGCCTCTGCCTCCCAAGTGCTGGGATTAAAGGCGTGTGCTACCACTGCCCAAGAAAATATTTTATTTACTTTTAGTTATGTGCAATTGTGTACATAGGAGGGGTTGTATGTATACATGAGTGTAGGTGTCTACAGAAGCCAGAAGAGGGCACCAGATCCCTTGACATCGGAGTTACAAGCCATTGTGGGCTTTCCCATGTGGGTGCTGAGAACCAAACTCAGGTCCTCTGCAAGAGCAGGGTGCACTGTTAACTGCTGTGCCATCATACCAGCCCCATGTTTTCTTTTGCTTTTCAAGACATAGTCTTATGTATCCCTGGCTGCTCTCAAGCTCTCTATGTAGCCCAGGATGACCTTGAAATCCTGATCCTCCTGCCTCCACCTCCTAGGTGCATGTCACATTTTACATAGTGCTTCCTGCATAGCTGGAAAGCACCCTACCAACTGAGCTACATCCCCAACTAAGACTTCCGCACACAGGGGTATAAATGGGTGGAGGCTAGACGTCAATGTAGTATCTTCAATCTCTCTCTCTCTGATTCAGCTAGACTGACTGGCCAGTGAGCTCCACAAATCTCTGCATCTCCAACGCCTGCTTCAGGATGCATGCCAACCTCTAAGCCCGGCTTTTGCATGGGTGCTAGGGATTCAACTCAGGCCCTTAGGCTTACATGGTGAGTGCTTTACTGAATGAGCCATCTCCGAAGCCCCCAAAACTTCTTTATCTATTCTTTGCCCTTTCTCTGCTTCCAGAATTCTGTATCTTGTTCACATATTACCTATTCAAAATGTGTGTGCGTGCGTGCGTGTGTGTGTGTGTGTGTGTGTGTGTGTGTGTGTATGTGTGTGTAAATCTCAAAGGTAGGACTGACTGTAAAGGACAAGACCACTTGCCCAGCATGCTCAAGACCCTGGACTCAGACTGTAGATTAAACAATTAGTTAATTAATATAATAAAGGCAACCACTAGAAAAAAGAAATAATGTGCATTTAAAATTTTTCATGAGCCAGGCCTAGCAGCACACACCTTTAACCATTGAAGGGCTCTCTAACGTGGCAAACACGGGCTCAAACATGGCAGTGGTGGCGCCTTTAATCCCAGCACTCGGGAGGCAGAGGCAGGTGGATCTCTATGAGTTCGAGGCCAGCCTGGGCTACAGAGTGAGTTCCAGGAAAAGCATAAAGCTACACAGAGAAACCCTGTCTCGAAAAACCAAAAAAACAAAAAAACAAAAAACAAAAACCAAAACAAAACAAAACAAAAAACCCCTCCTCCTTCTGCTGCTGCTGCTTGTTTTCTGCTTTACCTAGTCCAGAGGTGCCCCCAGCCAGGGTAATAAATCTCCTTTCTGCTGAGAACTTGGTGTCTGGGTGTGTCCTGTAGGGACCAGGGGCCACCCTCCCCTACAATCACAGCACTCAGGAGGCAGAGGCAGGTAGATCTCTGTGAGTTCATGGCTAGCTAGCTGTTCATAGTGAGTTCTAGGATAGTCAGAGCTACATAGTGATACCTTGTCTCAAAAAAAAAAAGTTTTTTGTTTTTGTCCTTGTTTTAGTTTTTAATGAAATAAGGTGCCCAGCATCCAATTCCTTTATTGATGCCTATGGTATATGGAGGATTAACTATCCAAAAAAATCCCCATAGCTAGAGAGCAGCAGTTGGCAGGTGGCTCTGAGATTTACACACACACACACATACACATACACACACCAGGTAGGGGTCCATATGACTGAGCTCCTGTGGCAGAGGAGAAGTGACGAGCACCTTTCCCAAGCCAGTGCTCCCCACTACTTCCTGCTCCCTCCTGTTTATCAGAACTAAGCAGGGCTGCACTGAAGCCTTGCAGACGCTAATGGAACACCACCAAGGGAGGGTAGAGACTGTCAGCCGAAACACACAATCCTTCCCTTCGTAGCAGGTACTTGATTTCTGCCAAGAGCAAAGTGACCACACACGGGGTCCAGCACTTTGGCCCTGGCACAGCCACCATCTTGCCTTGTACTCCTGGTTAAATTCCCACATACCTTTGGCTTGTGCATTTTTTTTTAAGTCAAAGCATACCTATAACCCCAGCATTCAGGACCCTGAGGCAGGAGGAGCCTGATTCCAGGCCAACCTGAGGTATATAGCAAGTTCCAGGCCAGCCTGGACTGCCCGGAGATCAACTGTCTCAACAGATCAAAACCAAATAAATAAATAATTAACTAGAATTAATTACCAGAATAACCAGAATTAACCAAAATAATAACATGGGCATGATGTCATATGTCTGCATAACCCCCGAATTCTGGAGACAGAAGAAAGGGAAGCAGGAGTTCAAGTCCATCCTATCTATGTAGTGAATTTAAGGCCATCCTGGGCTACACGAGACCCTGTCTCAAATAAGAGCAACAATAATCACTCAGAAGAGGAAGGAGGTGGAATCCATGCCCCCTTCCTGTCCAGTCCACAGCACCAACTCAAAAGGACAGGTTAAGGACAGTGGGCTCACAGTTCTGGCTGGGCTTTCCCCCGCAACCTGCTGGACCAATGAATGAATGCTGGGTTCAGAAGAGGCAGCAGGTACTGCCCACAGGGAAAAACTACAGCTGCACAAACCACTCCCGCAAGCAGGTCACGGAGAACAGCCACCCTGGGACGTACAACTATGCATGAAGGCGAACTGAGCCACAGTGGCTGGCCACCCAGAGGAGAGCCCGGGCCAGGCTCTTCATAGCAGCACACAGAGGCACCCTCACTATGAACTTTACTCCCAGGTTAAGCACTGACCTCCTCTGTCCTTGGCCCAGCACCCTCTGTGCCTCTGGCTGAACATGGAACTGTGCAGCCCTGACCCCATGAGACTGACTGACTGGCTTTAGTAACGACCCTGCGTAGATGTGAGAGTTGAGACTGTTTGGCTCACTGGGAGAACAGGGACAAAGGGCAGTGTGGAGAAGCCATCTGGGTGGCTGTTAAAACACTCCCATTGGCTCACTAGGAGATGTGGGGTGATTTATTTAATCTTCCTGAGCCTCCAGTACCTCTTCTGTAATATGAAGGTAGGGATATTTACTTTCATATTTATTATAAAATTATTTATCTAGCGAGCAAATGTTTATTAAGCACATACTGCATATTAAGTACTAAAGATAGATGTCTCAGTGCAAAACACGAAGGTAGGTCAGTGGGTAGAACATTGTCTTAGCATGCTTGAAGCCTTGGTTTCATGCCAGCATCACATAAACCAGGCATGGTGGCACATGCCTATATTACCAGCACTCTGGGTGGAGCAGTTCAAAGTCATCCTCAGCTGTATACTGAGTTCAAAGTCATCCTGGAACACATGAGACCTGTGTGGTACAGCAGTTTCCTCCAAACTAAAACATTCCTTCCAGGAGGGAGAGAAGATCGTGAGACTCGGGAGGTAAACAAAAAAGTCACATATCTGAAAAAGCAGGAACTTGGAAGATTCTGGAAGGTGTTTCCCAAGGGTTATGGAAACAGAATAGAACAGCTGGGGGAGGAGACTGACCAACCAGGCAGAGAGAGACTCTAGACTACGGAACTCCTGCAGGTCATGCATCATTCATTGGTATGGCAATCATTGAAGAAAGCAATCGTCGGTGGAGAAGCTAGCTAGCAGCTGTCCGTGAGCAGAGGAGCAAGCGAGGCTCCAGGAGCAAACCACCTCGGATGGCTGAGATGACTAGGAGCACACACTAGGTATCCAGGCAGCTCATGGCATCAGTCACAATTGCAGGCATCAGGGCCAGCTGTGGGATTTAGACCACACACCTGCCAAAGGACCTTGGAGCGGACAGAGTACAGGTCTAGAGACAAAGACTGCTGCCTACTCCAAGTCCCAGGACTCTTCAGATGTCCCAGATGTGATACTTGAGCAGGGCCATCCCTGAGCTAGAACCCGAGCCTCTCCTTAATTGCACAATGCTGTGGAGCTGACCTGTCATCTCTGTTCCCTCTCTTCCCCAGTCTGTGAAGGCCAGCTGTCTGTGACTTTGATGACTGTGGCCTAAGGAAGGAAGCACTGTGGCAGCCACCACACACAGCCCAATTTTTCAGGCTTTGCAGAGGAGATGCTGCTCCCAGGGACCAGAGTGGCAGGCTCACACCTGGAGTACTGTACCAGCCACCAGATGGACCCACCAGGCACTACCACAGTCAGCCAGAATGCAGCAGCACAGGAAACAGCTAAATGCCAAGCTCCAGGCCCTTCCCCCACCCCCAGGAGGCCCGTAGGGGCTTTGGGGACAGAAAACAAAGCAGGTTGAAAAACAGGACAGCAGCTATCTGAGGGAGCAAAGAGAATAATGTGGCCTCTATCCCCAAACTCTGGGAGCTGAGAGAGGTCCCAAGAGGCCCAGCTCAGGGGAAATGGGGCATGAGGGAGCTTAGACAGGTAACAGGCCAGAGTCAGGAAGTGGCAGGTACAAGGACATTGGAAGGTGTGAGGACTCCTCCAGGCTAGAGGGCTGGAGGACCAGGTCCACCGTGTAGACCCAATGCCAGCCAGAAATGACACCACTGGGGAACAAGCCTACAGCCTGCCTCCCTGCCCAGGGCTGGAGGGCAAATACATCAAGACACACAGACCTGGTCGCTTGACTGCCTGGTCTTCCTGTCTCAACACTCCCTCAGGGCCCAGCATGGGCATTTGGCCAAGGGATGTACTGAGGTCACTTTGCCATGCTAGCGTCTAGCACATCTGTCCTGTTCATTTCTTCTGAGGTGCTTCCTCCCTGGACCTTCAGCACAGTGTGCATCTTTGTCTGGACCAATCCCACCTCGAATTTGCCTAGCCCACTCCTTTCTCATCCTTGTGTGGACCCCTCCCCCCCAGCCCCTCCTCACTAGCTGGTTTCAGTCAGTCTCAAGTAAGAAAACTCTTCCAGGCCTGTGTTGCAGCATATACCTTTAATCTCAGCATTCAAGTGGCAGAGGTAGGAGAAGCTTTGTGAGTTCAGGGCCAGCCTAATCTACAGGACTACATAGAGAGACCCTGGAGGGAGGGAGGGATGTAGCATGAATCTTAAAAGTTCTTATCAATAAAATCAAACCTGAGGCCAGTTATTGGGGTGAATGCTGGAAGATCAGAGAGACAGAACAAGCCACAGCTATCTCACCTCACCAGTTCTTCAGCTGGTCTTGTTTCCTCAGACTGGAAGCTTCTGAGTCCTCATCTAGATGGGTCTCAGCTGAACTGTGCTGCTCAAAGCTGAAAAGCTTAACCAGCCAAATGCTTCTA
Organism: Onychomys torridus; assembly: GCF_903995425.1. Taxonomy (NCBI): domain Eukaryota; kingdom Metazoa; phylum Chordata; class Mammalia; order Rodentia; family Cricetidae; genus Onychomys; species Onychomys torridus. The sequence goes on along the minus strand of NC_050445.1, from coordinate 82,799,382 downwards.
GTTTCTGGTCTTCACGCCTTATATATCTTTCTACATTCTGTCCTCACTCCCTGGGATTAAAGGCTGGATTTCTGGGATCAAAGGCGTGTGTCACCATGCCTGGCTGTTTCTAATGTGGCCTTGAATTCACAGAGATCCAGAGGTATTTCTGTGTCTGGAATGCTAGGATTAAAGGCGTGTGCTACCACTGCCTGTCCTCATGTTTAATATTGTGGCCGTCCTGTTCGCTGATCCCAGATAAGTTTATTAGCCTGCACAATATTTTTGGGAACACAATACCACCACATTTCCCCTGTTTTTGTCTAAAATTTTAAAAAAAGCTTATAACTAATACAAGAAAAATCATATCCAATAAGTATATACAATATACACAGTCAAGATTACATTAACAATGTCTAGTTCATTAACATTTGACAGATTCAGACAAAAACTCCATTATATATAACAATGTCCAGTCATTTGATTAACTCAGACAAAAAATTTTCGTTACTTATCCTATGTAAAACAAGGAGTTCCTTTTTAAAAGTAGATCCAATAATTGACCTTTTTATCTGATCATATCCATATTCTCTCTTTTTCTTTTCATAATAGCTTCAGTAATCTACCTTTTGTCATTTTTATATTTTTCCCTTTTTCTTTGTAGTGTAGATTCAATGATCTACCCATTTATCCTATTATTTCTTATCTTTTTTCTCAGGGTAGATTCAGTGATCTACCTCATATCTACATTCTCCTTTTTCTTTTTTAAACCTCAACTCTATTTTTGGGTTGTCAAGTCCTGTATCATTTGTCCAGCCCACTGCATAATGAGAAAGTGCAGGGTTTGTTTCAAGTCCTTGTTCAGATAGTCTGTCAGGCTGGATCATCTCAGCTAGCCATCTCAAAATTGTCCTAAGTAGTTTGTAGTCCAAAGTCAATCTTTCTGTGGTGTTAATCAGCTTAATGGCTTTATCATAGTCCATGTGGAATCATCATTGTGGGATCCTGTCATCTTTTTGAAAATTTCAAAGTCACTGTTAGGTGTGGTCATGGTTCCCTACAGACATTTGTGTGTGTGTGTGTGTGTGTGTGTGTGTGTGTGTGTGTGTGTGTGTGTATGTCTCCTCTGTGGTTTGAAGCAATCACAGTCTGATAAATGTCTGTCTCTGGGAACCATGAATGTTCTTCCCTAGAAGAGAATATCTTCACAGCAATTTCTCCCCACCATTTGTCATGCCAAACGTTTCCAAACTGACCTTTGTCGATGCTTTCTTGTAATATGATGGTCCTGGCAATTCTTCTTTGAACAATCAGCAGTAAACCTTTCATCCTGGGTAGCACCATCACCACAGTCACCAACACCATGAGAAAGAGTTGGCAACTTAGAGCAGCAGCTGCTGCCTCCATAGTTCCACCACCACTACAAAACTTCTCCTTAGCAAGCCTCCTAGGCTGGCCTCAAACTTGAGATCCTCCTGCCTCTGCCTCCGTCAGCAAATTCTACCAGTGTGTGCCACCACAACCGGCTGAGTGTAGCTCAGGCCTGAGCTGGGGCCCACAAGGAGATGGTTTAGGCAGTAAAGTGCTTGCATGCAAGCATGAGGACCTGGGTTTAATCCCCAGAAGGCACCAAATAATAAAGTGAGGTATGCATACTTGCAATCCCAGAGCTGGAGGGGTTGAAACAAGGATTCCTGGGGCTTGCTGGTTAGACAGCATAGCCTACTAGGTGAGCTCCAGGCCGGGAGAGATCTTGTCTCAAAACAAAAAGGTCAACAGCACCTGAGGAACCACACCTGAGGTTGACCTCTGGCCTCCACACCCATGCACACCCATGTGCATGTACACACACACACCAGAAGTGACGTAAGGGCTGGGGTGTAGCTCAGGACACTTACTTCACATGCTTTGGGCTCTGAGTTCCTTCTCCAACACTGAGGACGGAAACAACACAAAACCAAAAAGCATTTCCTGACCACATCCGGGGAAATTTCCTGAGTGAGAACAAAATGGCCGAGCAGTATAACATCATTCACTAGACACACACAGACACACAGACACACAGGAAGGGGGAAGCAGGTACAAGAGTTTTTAGAAATATATTTATGTGCCTGTGAAAATAAGAAAAAAAAAAAAAAAAAGGAGACCCACCAAGCTCATAACAGGAGGAACTAGGCTGGAGAAAAAAAGGACCAAGGCATGACATGGGTCAGGAAGACCTTAACTTCACTTGTAACATTGAAAGCTTTTAATTAGGTGGATATAATCACACTATATTTCCACAACTTATTTTTGTCATTTAAAAAATACTGGCAGGAGGCTGGCAAAATGGCTCAGTGGGTAAAGGTGATTGTGGCTAAGTCTGATTGCCTGTGTTCAGTCCCTGGAATCCAAGTGGTGGAAGGAGAGAACCAACTCTCACCAGCTGTCCCCTGAATGCCACACATGCACTGAGGCACATGTGTGCACATACTTGCATGCACACACAAACACACACATAAAATAAGTGAATAAAAGTTTAAAAAATACTGACAGATTTACCGACTATTCAAGTTCTTATAGCTACAATACCTGACAGACTGGAAGAGGGAAAGAGAGTTAATTGTGTGTGTGTGTGTGGTGTGTGTGTATGTGTGGTGTGTGTGTGTGTGTTTTACTTCTTCAAAGCAACACTGATGATAGAAGGTGGGCTTTCATTCACCAAGAGACTTGGATAAAGACATTTACAGGAGTGCCGGGCAGCAGTGGTACATGCCTTTAATCCCAGCACTCGGGAGGCAAAGCCAGGCAGATCTCTGTGAGTTCGAGCCAGCCTGGGCTACAGAGTGAGATCCAGGATAGGTACCAAACTACACCTGTCTCGATAAACGAAAACAAACAAACAAAAAAAGATATTCACAGTAGCTCCCTGACATGGCCAAGACTACAGATAACTAATGGAAGTGCAGATACATAAACTGGACTATACACACTCAATGAAATATCACACAATAATTTTCTAGGAGTGGTAGTGTCTGCCTGCAACAACAGTATTAGAGGCAGAGTCAGGGAATCATGGGATCTAACCCAGATTGGGCTACGGACTAAGTTCCCAAGGCAGTGTACACCAAACAGTGAGACTGTCACAAAAGGAAGCCAGTAAGCCAGGTGTTGTGGCACACGTTTTTTAAATTTTGGCACTCAGGAGGCAGAGGCAGGCAGATCTCGGTGAGTTTATAGCTAGCCTGGTCTACATAGTGAGTTCCAGGCCAGTGGGGGCTAAGTAGACCCCTTGGGGGCAGGGAGACAGAATGATAATTTACTTCCTAGGTGGTGGCATACAGCTAACACCAGTGCTTGTGAGGTGGAGTCAGAAGCATCAGGAGTTCAAACCAGTTTTGGCTACATAATGAGTCTGAAGGCAGTCTGGGCTACACAAGAAACCAGAGGGAGGGGGAGGAGGGAGGGAGGAAGGGAGAAAGGGAGGGAGGGGAGGAAGGAAGGGAGATGGGGTAGGGGTGGGGAGGGTGCAGTGCAGGGGGGGGCAGGGAGGGGGGGGAACTATACAGCAATTTAAAAAGTAAGCAAGTAAGCTGACAGGTGATGGCGCACGCCTGTAATTCTAGCACTGTAGAGGTGGAAGCGAGAGCATCAGATCAGGTCAGCCGTGGTTACACAGCCTGTGCTATATGCGATCCATGTTTTTTTTTAAAAAAAGCAAAACCTAGAAAATAATGACTACCTTAAAACATAGATGACTCTCACTGGCATAATGGACCCTCTAACGATAGTAACCCGCGTTATCTGTCCCAGAGTCTTCTAGAATGTTTCCATAGCCAACTCTAGAGATAACATCTATGTGCCCTCCCCTTGATTCCAGAGAGACTATCTCAACACACAGAAGGTGGTAGATATGAGGCAGTATTACCTAAGGCTAGACCATAAAGTCTTGCTCTTTCACCTTGCTCTCAGGATGGTCCTCTCTTAGAAGGAGCCACCATGCTGTATGGAAACCCAAGCAGCTCAGGAAAGATCCACATGCAAGAGCAGTAAGCCTGAGTAAGCTGCACTGCTGTAGCTGGGCCGCTCACCAAGAGCAGCACACACACTTGTCCACCACATCCCTTCCTGATCTGTCCATTCCAAAATGGGTAATTTGCTTTCTTCCCATCTGCATGTTCTCCTCATCTCCAAATACGTCAGCAACTTACGATGTTTAAAGAGCAGGCATGGTGGACACATCTGCAATCCTAGCCTTTGGGAAGTGGGAGAAGGGGATCAAGAAGGCCAAGGCCAGCCTGGGCTACCCAGTGAGCTACAGGACAACCTGGGCTACAAACTGAGACCCTGCTTCACAAAACAACAAAGATTGGGAGCTGGAGAGATGGCTCAGTAGTTAAGCAAATATATTGCTTTTGTAGAGGACCCAAGTTTGATTCCCAGATATATTATAAATTATAAAAGGTTAACGTCTCTAAAATATAAACTCTTACAAATGACAAAAAAAAAAGAAAAGAAAAAAGAAAGAAAGAAAGAAAAAGAAAAAAACATGTAAAAGCTCAAATCAACAAAGGTGAGAGGATAGGGATGTCACAAAGTTACTTTAAAAATTCAAAGTTAAGGAATACCAATGAGTGTCAGGTGTGGTGGCCCATGCCTTCAATCCCAGCACTCAGGAGGCAGGGGCAGGAAGATCTGTGAGTTCAAGGCCAGCCTGGTCTACACAGCTGTTCCAGAACAGCCACGGCTGTTACACAGAGAAACCCTATCTTGAAAAATGAAAGAGGAGGGTTGGGGATTTAGCTCAGTGGTAGAGCAGTTGCCTAGCAAGAGCAAGGCCCTGGGTTCGAGCCTCAGGTCAAAAAAAAAAAAAAAGGGGGGGGGGGAGGAGAGTTTTTAAAGAGAGAGTTCTCTCACTGTTGCAGGCCATGTTGGGATTATAGACATATACCAACCACTGTGTCTGGCTAGACTCTTCTTTCCACTAGATTTTCACATAATTTTAATTACATTCTGTGTCTTGGCCATGAAAACCTTTAACTGAGGAATCTCTGCTCTCTGGGATTTGGAAAACTCACTTGGTTCCCCATCAGTCTCCTTGACACTCCAAGGTTCCCATGTTTTGAATATTTGTTTTCTATGTCCCTGCAGTTCACAAGGTAATAACAGATAATAATAGAGAGAAAAAAACCCGATATAAAATTAGCATTTTAATTTATGTACTTAATTATTTCTTTATTTATTTTCAAAACTGGGGTTCTCTGTGTAGACCAGGCTGGCCTTGAACTCACAGAGATCCACCTGCCTCTGCCCGCTGAGTGCTGGAATGAAAGGCGTGCACCGCCATCGCCCAGCACGGACATATTGATTAATGAGCTGGCAACCTGTTAAGCTGGTGTCCATGCATCTTGCTTCACAGCAGCTCCTGGACCCTACCACCCTTTTTAGCACTCAAGCATTTTTGTCATGGTCCAGGGCAGCTGTCGGCTTCTTTTCTTGTCTCTGTGACAGAGTACCTAACAGAAACAACTGAAAGGATGCATTTTTGGCTCAGGGTTCGAGTAGCTCCGGTCCATCCTGGAAGGGAGGGTGTGGAGGGGAGGGTGCAAGGGGAGGTGTGGAGGTGCCGCTGTGGTGGTGGGAGTGTAAGGCAACTGTGTCTTGTGTTTCCTGGACCAGGAAACAAAGCATGACAACGGAATGGGGCTGGACTACATCCCAGAAGTCTTGCTGTCTTTGTTTGGTTTTGGTCTTTTGAGACAGGGTTTCCCCTGTGTAGCCCTAGATGTCCTGGGACTTGCTCTGGAGACTAGGCTGGTCTTAAACTCACAGAGATCCTCCTGTCTCTGCCTCCCAAGTGCTGAGACTAAAGGTGTGTGCCACCACTGCCCAGCAATCTTGCTGTCTTCGTCAGGGTTTCTGTGCTGTGGTAAAATACCATGACCGAAAGCAGCTTGGGGAAGAGAGGGTTTATTTCATTCTACAGCTTGTAGTCCATCATCCAGGGAAGGCAGAGCAAGAACTCAAGGCAGGAACCTGAAGGCAGGAGCTGATACAGAGGATATGGAGGAACACTGCTTACTGGCTTGCTCATAATGGCTTGCTCAGCCTGCTTTCTTATAGAACCCAGGACCACCTGTCCTGGGGTGGCACCACACACAATGGGTTGGATTCTCCCACGTTAATCACTAAATAAAATGCAGCACTGGCTTGTAACAGGCAAATCTGGTAAGAATTTTCTCACTTGAGGTTCCCTCTTTCCAAATGACCTTCTAGCTTATATCAAGTTGACATAAAACTACCTGTGACCCCCTCCCCCAACAACTTCTTCCAGTTAAGCTTCATCCCCTTAAGGTTCCATACTCTCCCCAGACATCTTGGGACTAAGTGTCCAAACATTTCACATTTCAACCATAGCAATAAATAATGCCATTGTCCCCATTTCACAGAGAAGGGAATGGAGCACAGAGAACCAGAGCTATCTGCCTACCTCAGAAATAGAGGACCCTAGAACTTCTTTCTCCATACTACCCTCTGGGCCTTACCAAAGGGAAGGGAAGCCCTGGAGTGACACACCACAGCCACTGTCAGCTTTGGGGACCACAGGTCACACACAAGGATTTGGGAAGAGGAAGTCCCCGAGGCAGGGTCATGGCAAGGAAGTCAGGTAAGGAAAAACTCAGATTGGTCTCAGAGGCAGAATCATTTTCTGAGGGTCCTGTATGGCTCTTGTCTGCTAGCTGGGATTTAACTAAGTCCTCTGTGGTCAACACAGCTTCAGAACCCCTTGGTAAGTCACCAGGAGACATGTTATACTTCCCTGGCCTGTGTTCTCTCGGTCCCTTACTGGGTACCATTCTCTTTCGGTTCCTCAGTAGAGTAAGGGTGTTTCTGGGAGATGTCAGGATGTCAGTGGTCCAGAAAGCATTGCTGGAGCCTCCCTGGTGGCTTGATGGTCCTGGAGAAATGAACTCTGGTGGTTACCACTCTTCCTTAGACCCGGTCTTCTATGTGGCTGGGTGTTCCCTCCCGATGGCCACGTCCACACCCTCCTGGAACACCACTGAGACTCTGATAGCTTCCATGGCCACATCTGGCTGCCAGCCCAGAGACTTAAACAGTCTGACAGGAGCCAGATGTCACATTGTCTCTCTTTCATCCTAGAAGCTCCCAGTTCCTGACAGACTCCCTTCTTGGTTCTGTGATGCCAAGAGGCCTCAGAAGCTGCCACGACCCTGCAGGAGACCACGACTTTGCTGGGTGAACTCTATATCTCCCTCACTCCCTCTGAGCTGCCTCATTTCATTTTCTGACTTGTTCACCAGTGAACAATGATGGGCTCTACCCTGGGTTGGACATTGGGGGTCCTATGATAATGAAATGGAGTAACAGAGTGCCTGCCTTCACTGATGTTTGAGGTGAGTTTAGGGGGCACCCAGATGAACAGGGAGGCTATGTGCATCCAGCTAAACATTTACTTCAATGTCTCTTAAAAATGGTGAGGACATTAGTTTATTTTCTTTAAATTGTTTAATGGTGATATGATATGACTTCCTTTAAAAATTATTTAAGCTAGGTTGGAGGTATAGGCCGTGGGTAGTGTTGTCCAGTATGTGTGAACATCTGGGTTGTGTGCCAGCACTGCAAAAAGAGAGAAAAGAACAAAGTGAAAGGAGGGGCTGGATGAAGGGAAAATGGTGACAATATGAGGTACTCTACGCGTGTGGCAAACAGAGCTCAGGCCTTGGCAAAGTCTGGAGGTTAGCAAATTCTAGTAGTGAGCAGTTTGGAGCATCATTAGAGCAGGGCTCTTCTCAGACAGGCTTCCTTTGCATGGAGAGCCAAATATCCCTGTAGGAAGATAAGGCCCATGAGGCCAAGAGATGAGCCGACCTGGAGTCTGCCTGAGGGCCTAGCAACTGGTGCTGATGGAGGTCCTGATCATGTCTAGCCAATGAAGGACAACCATGCAATGTCACCAGCTCTGGATGCAGCCTGGGTGCTGGGAGGAGGGTCCATAAGGCTCTCCCCATTGCTGAATAAATGAGTCTGCTGTTTTCCTTTTATCTGACTCCCAGAGTCTGTGCTGTTGACTTCACACTTTCTTATCCCCTGCCCTGAGGGAGCTGTTAGGACCCAGCAATATCTGGCACCCAAACAGGTTCTGGTCACCTCCCTCCTCTTACTAGCGGTGCTGAACAGCACCCCCAAGATGGTGTGTTTTAGTGAGACCTCAGAGTTGTGTGTTTTCAGTACCTCCAGGAGTAAGAGTTTGGACCCCTTTCTTTCCTTCGTTTGTATTGTCTGTCATGTTTGTCTGCCTACCTGGTTAGGAAGGCAGTTTTTTCTGTTTTGGTTTTCCCCAGCACCTCCACATAAGGGCTGACCCCCAGGAGGAGGAACCAAGGCTTGGCTCCTGAACACTGTCCCTCATCTGGAGATACCATGTGGGCATATGGCTGTGGCTTAAACAACCATGGAAGTCCCCCACTAAGTATAAAACATAAAGATCCAATACAATTTTATACCCCTGTTGGCTGTCATCTCTCTGACTGTTGCTCACCTGCTGTCTCCCTCAACAAAATGGGTAACCTCTCCATCACCTCCATTCCTCCCGTGTCTGATCTCTGTACAGCATCCAATGCTGATGAGGCAGACAGTTCAGAGCCTGCAAAACCTGCTGAGGAGAGCATGGCCACAGTTGAGACCATATGTGCTGCTTCCCTGTCAGGCCCATTCCTGCTGCAGAAGGCTACACCTCTGCTGAGGCACCCTTGGAGTGGAGTGCCTCAATGTCCACCTGCCCAAGAAAGCGGAAATTCCCTCATACTGCATTATGCCCCCCAGCTGCTGTAGAGCCCCCCTCAGCCTCAAAGGCAAGTGGAAGCCTTTTCAGTCAACCTGGGAAAAAATGCTGCCAAACTAGCCCTGGATTCTCACCCCAATAGCTGAACTCTCCCTCATCTGGAAGGTGTCTAACAAGTTGGGCCCAGATTCACCTTACTTTGAACAGGTTCTCACTCAATGGGCAATGCAACTACAGACATACTGTGGTTGGTGTAGTTTGCTCAAAGCTGTGCTGGAGCCAGCTACCTTTCTTAGCTGGAAATCCTGGAAATCGGCTTACAATGATCAAGCAGAAGCTCAAGCACAAATGAACCTCTTAATTAACATTCTAGTAACCCTTGACATGCTCATTGGATGAGGTAACTTTTTCCACCCTTGCTGTGGATATTGCTCTGTGTAAATAAAGTTCTGATTGGCCAGTGGCCAGGCAGGAAGTATAGGCGGGACAAGAGAGAAGAGAATTCTGGGAAGTAGAAGGCTGGGGGGAGACACCGCCAGCCGCCGCCATGAGAAGCAACATGTAAAGACACTGGTAAGCCACAAGCCATGTGGCAAAGTATAGACTAACAGAAATGGGTTAATTTAAGATAGAAGAAGCAGATAACAAGCAGCCGGCCACGGCCACACAGTTTGTAAACAATATAAGTTTCTGTGTACTTTCTTGGTTGGGTCTGAGCGACTGTGGGACTGGCGGGTAAGAGAGATTTGTCCTGACTGGGCCAGGCAGGAAAACTCTAACTACAAATGGCACCCAACGTGTTGGCAAGAGTTTCCACCTAAAACCTGAGAAAAAAGATTCTAAGACGGAACTAAAAACAGCTTCCTAATTGTCTCTCTCAAGTTAGTGGCAGCCTGCAGGTTTGAGCTACTGTGGCGGGTTTCTGGCATGTTTGTCTGACCTGCCCTGTGGTAGGAATGAGAAGTCTACAAGCAACACTTTACTCTGCTGCGTGGTGGATTTAGCCTTTGCTAGTTAAAAAAAAAAAAAAAAAAAAAAAAAAAAAAAAAAAAAAAAAAAAAAAAAGGGTTTCTGGGCTATGCACTGCTTTAATAGAACTGCTTCTGATAGTTGATGGTACACATGGCTCCAGACACAGAGCTGGTGGTAAACTGAACCACCGCCATGTTGGGAAGCTGAGGTGGGTGGAGCCAGCAGCCACAGAGGCGTTTCAATCTTACAAAGATGGATATTACACAGAGAATCTGGTTTGTCTTGTCTTTGGGATTTTTAACCACAGAAAAAGATTTGATCATAAAAGCTGTTGAGTTAAACAAATATGTAAATTTTAAAGGTACCTTGACTTCAAATTTTGGATATAAGGATATGTTGCTTTGGAAAAGAGTCTCTGCTTTTGTTCCACAGAAAGCCAGAGGCTGTGGATTTGTTCCAGATTAAGATACATCAGGTTTGATCAGCCAAGACCACCTGAAAGGTCTCCGATGACACCAGGGCCCAGATGATCCAACATCCAGAATGCTTTCAAGGCAACTGGCTCAGAGGTTCACCCTAATAGACTACTCTATAATCCTAAAATTTTCTTCATGTCCCCATAAGATGCATCGCCCCCCTCCAGCAGGAAGTAGTAAGAGAAACTACGTCCACATTCCCAAAATTATCAAGCTGGCTTTGGAGATGGAATTGGCTCACTCCTTCTCTAAACCCAGACATATTGCTAAAAGAAAAGGTTAAGAGATTCTTGTGTCCCAAATCAAAAGAGCCCTCTGGTGTGGGACAGAGAAAAACCAATATTTTTCTTTAAAGCAGGTTGATTATAAATGTGATCTCTTTCTAAAGAAGAAAAGGGGATATGATATAGATATAATAGGATGAAAGGGTAGATTAAGGAAGGAACTTACTTCTAAAGAGCAATAACTTGTTTAAAATGTTTTACATTGGTATAGATTTTAGTCTATTGATACAAACTTCAAGTTAATTTTGTTATACTATGTATATATTTCTACTTGTGTTTAAGGTATTATGTTTGTATAGCTCATTTAAAATTGTAATGAATAATTAAAAATAGATTAATAATTAATCATCTGTGATAATCATACTCATAGCCATGTTAGTTAAGTCTTCTAGGTATACATAGAGATATTTCAGATAGATAGGTAATCTTCAAATACTTCAAAGACCTACAGAATATGGCATTTAAAATATTTTTAAAATTTAGACTTTCGGGACAGTGAGACATGTCTGCTCCTGGCAGCACCAATTTACTTCAGAGAGGAGGATGGGCACTGAAGACACTTCATATGGAGTTTATCTTCACCTTGGCAAAAGTAGCCATTTGGGCAAGAAACTGTTCTTGCCTGGACTGCTTGATCGACTGGACATACAGGATCCATAAAAAGGTGACCACTAAACTTTGCTTGACAAAATGGTCCTTCAGGTTCCTGCTTTGCAGAGGAAACTGCCAGACATTCTACAGGACACTAAGAAAAATGACCGAGAGACTCTAGCCCTGTGGGCTGAAGACAAATGCCCCATCTTTACAAAGGAACATTAGGTGACTGTCCAGACTGCCAGCTGTCTCTGTCTACCCTGCAAGACTCCCGAAAGTTGCTTGCATCCTTCTCCCGGTTCTCAGGTAATATTATATCCTTCTGAGGTCTTTGATGTGGTTGAAGACTAGATAGTTATAATTTCCTCAATTATGATAAAAGGTAAGTTAGATATAAAACCTTAGACTCACAAATATAAGATAGATAGGATATCTTCTTTAATATTATAACTGTAATTCTTGTTTGATAATTGTTTTGTTATATGTAATTGTACTATGTAAAAGTTAAAACCTTCCTTAAAAAAAAAAAAAGAAAAAGGGAAGTGCTGTGGATATCGCTCTATGTAAATGAAGTTCTGATTGGCCAGTGGCCAGGCAGGAAGTATAGGCGGGACAAGAGAGAAGAGAATTCTGGGAAGTAGAAGGCTGGGGGGAGACACCGCCAGCCGCCGCCATGAGAAGCAACATGTAAAGACACTGGTAAGCCACAAGCCATGTGGCAAAGTATAGACTAACAGAAATGGGTTAATTTAAGATAGAAGAAGCAGATAACAAGCAGCCGGCCACGGCCACACAGTTTGTAAACAATATAAGTTTCTGTGTACTTTCTTGGTTGGGTCTGAGTGACTGTGGGACTGGCGGGTAAGAGAGATTTGTCCTGACTGGGCCAGGCAGGAAAACTCTAACTACACACCCTGTCCATCAGGCACAGATTGGCCATCAAGCCTTCTACCAACAGGTTTCTGACCCGGCCTTCAAAGCTCTTAAGGCATGTACCCCAAGAAACCTTTCAGCTTACTTCTGCAATCTTATTCAACAGCCAGGGGAAATTTTTACTGATTTTCTCACATGTGTTAATGAGGCAGTGGAGTAGAGAGTAAACCTGAACCCTACTAGGGAAATGTTAAACATTGGTTTGGAAAGGGCTTAATGCCCCTACCTGCATTGTAGTCACGGCAGGCCACAATGAGGACATTCATAAGTGGGTACTGGCCACAAGAATCTTGACCTCAGTAATGGTCCCATCACTGCCCTCACAACTTCCCTGGATGTTCTCCTGTGGACAGGCAGCATGCCAACAAACACACCCAAGGGGCCCCAAGTAGACAGATCTTGCTGGAGACGCTGCAGACCAGGCCATCTGCCATGTGACTGCTCCTGGGCAAAACCTAGGACCTGATGCTCCAGATGAAATCAGGGATTTCATTTGGCAAAGGATTGCAGATCACAGCCTGTTGAAGCACCAGTCCCTTTAAACTCCAGGCAGGGTGCTCCTCAGCCCTGCTAGCAAGAGGAGGCTCTGGTAACCCAAAAATCTATTGGATACTCCCCTTTTTTCCACACTCCCCAATGCTGACTGTCTATCTTGAAATCAGACAAGGGCAGAAGTTATGGCCTTTGACTCCTCATTTTTTGAAAAGGTTTAGCATAATGTAAAAAAGCTATTTGATCCCTCCTGGATGCTCACATATGCCTTAATTGGTAGGGTGGTATTGTTAATCCTTATTCTCTTTAAATGTCCCCTGAAGCATATTCAACAGCAGCGGGCAGCAACTAAGGCGACTCTTTAAGTGTTAATGGCTCTTAGATATCCCGCTCATAGACCTCCACAGGAGGTTATTGCATGCCTGGTTCTCTGAAGTTCAAAAGGCTACTGCCTAATCTCCACCTGGGCGGCTCTCCAGGAATGGATAGTCTTCCAGAGCTGGTAGTCAGTGATGGGTAAGAGCTTGTTAGGCAAGCCAACCTAAGACAATCACAGTCCTGTTGCTGAGCCCTCCTGAAGCAGGGTCAACAAGGCCTGAGTAAAGAACGCTGGGTCCTGCTGAGCACCCATATAATAAATAAAAAAGGGTGGATATATAGAAAGAAAAGGCCTATGAGACCAAGAGATTAGCCAACCTGGAGTCTTCTTGAAGGTCTAACAACAGGCCATGTCAGAGGTTGTAATCGTGCCTAGCCAATGAGGGGTGACCACATAATGTCACCAGATCAGGACATAGCCTGGGTGCTGGGAGGAGCGCATACAAGGCTCTCCACATTGCTGAATAAATGAGTCTACTGTTTCCTTGTACCTGACTCCCAGAGTCTGTGCCATTGACTCTGTGCCTTCTCACCCCCTCCCTCAAGGGAGCCATCAGGACTCGGCAACATACCCTGACTCTAATAGTTTGAAGCCACAATACTGCAAGGAGTGCATCTAGAATGTTCCCTAGAGGCCCATGTGTTGAAGACTTGGTGCCAGCTTGCTGTTACTGTGTAGGGATGAAATCTTTTAGGAGGTAGGGCCTCAAGGGATAAAGTAAATTTGGAGTGTGCTCCTGGGGGTGGTGTTATTGGGTTCTAATCCCTTCCTTCTTTCTTTGCTTCCTGGTTCCCCACCCACAAGCAAAGTTACAAATTCATTTCTTTAGCCATCCTACCATGCTGGCCACATTCCAAGCACTCAGCAGCCAAACATGGCTCTGACACCACTTTGGAGATCACAGAGAGAAAGAAAGGAAACTTCTGTCTCATGTGAGGGCAGCACAGTCCAGTCATGGATGTGGATCTAAACAAAGGCTAAAAGGTAAGTTTCTCACCACAGGCCCCAAACAGCATGGCTGATCAACCATGAACATGGGTAACCATAGTCATGAGCCAAGTACTCCCTCCCCGATCTTCGGTGTTTGGGATTGGACAGAGGGCCTCATGTATGAGAACCAATGCTCTGCTCATGGCCTGGCCCCCACCCTGTTTCTTAGGTACTTTGTTATCATGACAGAAAGTTGACTAACTCAGACATTGTAGAGCATTTCTCTGCTTTCTCAAACTAAGCTGGATAAATAGTCCACTTTTTATTTTGAAAGATTAATGTCATGATACTGTAACAATAACTTAAATGGGGGAAATAATTTTATATTACAATTCAGTATGAAATACTCAGCTATAATGAAGTTTTTAGACATTTTGGATACTACATGTAATGGTGAGACTGAATTGGAAAGGGTCTGGGTAATGTTTACTTGCCTTTTGTTGGCATCCTTCATATATCTAACATTTTGAAACACAGGCTAAGAAAAATTCGTTCAAGTAGGAAGATAGGCAGGTAGACACACAGACTCATGAAGACATAAGTGTCAGAAGATACAGTGTCCTTCAGCAGTAATGACACAGCTTCCACCATTTGTGATGTGGTTGGGAAATGATGAGCAGCTTTTGGGGAATTCCAAACAAAACAAAGTATAATGCCTCAACTCACATAGCCTTGTGTTTTTGGAAAATTTTTTGCATATTATAGCTATGCAGAAAATTGTTCACACATCATGCAGAGTTCTATTCTGATCTTAGACCATGGCTGTGTAAGTGTTTCATGCACCAATGCCCAGCTGGCCATGCAGAAGCTTTGTAGGAGTAGGATTCAGGGGTCATTTCCCTGGTAGGACCCCAGATGTGAGAAGCCCTGTCTCTAGTCATTCTCCCACAAGATTCCAAAGTATCAGCTGGGCAGTGGTAGCACACACCTTTAATCCCAGCACTTAGGAGGCAGAGCCAGGTGGATCTCTGTGAGTTTGAGGCTAGCCTGGGCTACCAAGTGAGTTCCAGGAAAGGTACAAAACTACACAGGGAAACCCTGTCTTGAAAGAAAAAAGGGGGGGATTCCAAAGTGTCCTTGAGGAGACAGCCTCTCCTTGTTCCTGATTGCTCCCCTAATCTTGGCCTCATGTCTTCCTGGCCAGCCTATTTCATGTTGATGACATCTTGTAGACAGGCACAAGGTGGTTGCTGGTCAGTCATAAGACTATTTCTGTGCCCCAGGAGGGTGCCATCAAAGGTCCCTGTCTGCACATGGCCTGTCACTATCCTGTCTTTCCCTCTGGGATCCCTTATGGTGAAGGTTTTGGCTTGTAGCTGCTCTACTGTGGGTCAGTTCTGAGGCTTGCTTGCTGTCTTTTCAGAGGAAGGAGGCCACCCTAGCTGATGGGGATGAGCAGGGGCTATATGAACTTGACACACATTTGACACTTAGCAGATGCCAGCTCCCATGCTTGCTCACAGCTTCCTTCCTGTTTACCAGGTCATCTACATCTCTCATTTTGTTTCCTTCTCTTGCCCCCACAGTTTAAATCTGTTCTACACTGTCCAATATGGCAGCCACTAGTCAGAGGTGTTGCTATTTTAATTTAGAATAATTAAAATTAAACAAAGTTACAAATCCATTTTTTTATAGCCACTGAACCATACCTGTCACATTCCAAGTGCTCAGTAGCCATACATGGCTCTGGCACCATTTTTGAGAGCATAGAGAGAAGGAGGGGAATCTTCTAGCTCATGTCAAGCCAGCACAGTCCAGTCATGGACATGGATCTAAACAAAGGCTAAGAGGTAAGCGACTAGTTTATGGTCATTTCCCCCAGAAATGTAATTCTCACTTGTGAAATACTAGCTCAATTCGCTGCTAGGCTAATGTGGTAAAAAGCCTGTTTTTCTGCCAATGATCTGAGCCCAGAGTTGGACTCTGTTGTTCATATAAACACAAAATATACCACAGTTGAGATTCTCCACACCATCCCTGTTGTGGCTTGAATGTGTGTTGAGAACTTAATCCCCAAGTCAAGATGCTGATGGTATTCAGAGGCAAGACCTTTGGGAGGAGGTTAGGATCAGATGATATCATGTGGGGGAGTCCCCATGAGGGTATTAGTGACTTTGTTAGGATAGTCAGTATCACTGAGTACCATGTGATACCCTGCGTCACCTTTGCTACAGTGTGAGGGTCTGGCCAGATGCTGACATCATGCTCTGGGGCTTCCCAAGCCAAATAAACCTCTGTTCTCTACAAACTACCCAGCCTTGGGTATTTTGTTATGACAACAGGAAACAAACTAAGAAAGCTCCAGATTTGGGGAGGAATTATTTGACTGATGATGAACCCAGTAGGAGGAACTGGTGAAAATCCCCATTGGGTTTCCAAGACAAATGTAATTGAAGACGACATGTAGAGAAATGACTCCTGTTCACACCCTTCAGAGGGAGGCCTCAGCATCTCCGTGTGAAGGAAAAGCAAGCAGAACAACGCACAGTGAATGAGTTTGTGACCCATGGGTGGACAGCTCATTTCAAAAGCAAAAATTGCAAGGCAAACGAACTTGATCACATCACAGCACACTGTGGACTGCCCTGTGTTTCTCGGTTAAAGGGCGTGGGTATCCTCCCCACCCACGACCCAACAGAGCCTCTTGGGTGTCATCATACAAGGCATCCTGGGGCATATAGGATGATGCTCACTTAATGTCGTCTGTGGGTGGGGGGCGGGGAGGTGGTGACTCCCTCTGGGATGGTTGGAGGACTATATAAGGGAGAAGTGATGTGCTGAGGGACCAGGCAACAGGGTCTGAAACCCAGCACTGAGTAGTTGAAGAGTACAGGAGGAGGAGGAAGAAGAGGAGGAGGAGGGAGCATAAGAGTACACAGTACCATCCACGCAAGTGGAAAACACATACTTTACAGAAACACACACAATGGAAAGGCAGAACCCTTCATTTGAGGTGGATTCCTCATCCTGATGCATAGATGCCTGCAATTGCTGAGGCTCTGAGCTCACTATGCATTTTCCTTCACTTCAGACCTGTGAGAAGATATAGTATAAACCAGGTACAATAAGAGGTCAAGAGCAATGATTTCACCACCCTGGAATCGTTACTACAACAGTTAAATAAGTCCTGTCCTAGTTTTCTATGCTGTGATAAGAGCATGACCAAAAGCAAGCGGGGGATGAAAGGACTTATTTCATCCTACAAGTCTCAGGTCACACTCCATCACTGAGGGAAGTCGGGGCAGGAACTGGAGCAGGGGCTATGGAGGAATACTGCTTACTGGCTTTTTCTCCTTGGCTTGCTCAGTCTGCTCTCTTCTACAACCCAGGACCACCTGCCCAGGGGTGGCACCACCCATAGAGAGCTGGACCCTCCCATATCAATCATTAGTCGAGAAAATGCCATACAGATATCTGGTGGGGCATTTTCTCAAACTGAGGTTCCTCTTCCCGGATGACTCTAGCTTGTGTTAACTTGACATAAAACTACCCAACATCGACCAATGAAGATGGCTGTGTATTGGTGAAATTATTAAGGCCACTCCACGTAGTTAAAAGGGAGGTTTATTTTGTGGGTAACTTACAAATGAAGGGGTAGGTTGCACGGTCTGTCAAAGGTATAGGGCAGTCCGGCGGTGTTCTCTGGAGAACTCTGCTCGGTCTACCTCCAGCGTCCAGCGTCCTGGAACCAAGAGAGCCACCTCCTCTTGCTCCTCGGTCTTCCGCTCCCTCCTCTGACCCGCCTTGTGGGCGTGATCATTACTGAAGCCTCAATGGGGGTTGGAACTTCCAGGCCAATGCTGGGATGGCTATCCACTACAGCTGTGGAGTGACTAGTGGGTGGGTGGCCCATGCAACATGGATATGCAAAGGGATGGCAGCAGGATGGCATGGAATTTTATCACACTTCCCAGAACAGTGTGCAATGTGAAGTTTATGCACTACTTATTTCTGGCGTTTTCCATTTTCAGATTTGTGAGTGGCCACTGGTGACTGAATTCATGGACAGTAAAACTGAGGGTGTAGGGGGGTGACTAGTGACCACTGACGTCACAGGAGGAGGGACTGGGAAGAGAGGCAGAAAGCTGCTTCCCACCCCATCCAAGCTCCCTACTCAGGACATACAAGGTGCCCAAATGGCAGATCTGATGGCACCAAGACAGCACATTAGTCATAAGGGTGGGTACTCTCATGTATGCATCCCAGGACCTGCACACACTGGGCAAGTACTCTGCCAGATACTGGCATTTCATTCAGGAATGGACAAACTCTTCCTGAAAATATTTCAGGCTTTTAACCGTACACGGTCTTTGAAGCACAAAAGCAGCCATAGAGATGCTTGGATGACAAACGCGGCCATATTCTAAGAAAATCTTAGACAATCTTCTCAAACACTTAGAATTTCATGAAATGTTTGTAGTGTGAATGAAAGGTCTGATAAAGGACACTGGTGGCATTGCTGGTTACCAGTCATGAGTCATGGCCATGACTACCAGAGTTACAGAGAGCTTCATTGGGAGGAAGGAAGGAGAGGAGAGAGGAGAGCCAGGCCTAGAGAGAGAGAAAGATGGTGGGGTGGGGAGAGAGGGGAGCAGAGAGAGCAGAGGGAGCGTGGGGTCTGCATCTGGCTTTGAAGGTGCAGATTGTATGACCATGCCGCGCTTATGTAGTCACCAGCGCCCCCTGATGACATAAGATTCAAGACCCTGAAGTGTGCATGTGCAGTCATGTAGCTGGAGTGAGGGGAGAATTCTAACAGTGAAATACCCTCTTAAGATTTCTTTAAGTCAGTACAAATGAAGAATAATTCCTAGTAAATTGTCCCTTGCTGGCAAGGGGCAGGGTTCTGTCTTAATGAGTTAAGTGATGATTTCTGCCAAGCTTGTGTTGATTGAACAAGTGACGTGTTCAATCACCCGACAACCTTGTCCTCACCTTTGCTACCAGGCTAAAATCTGCCCAGTGCTGCCTGAGGCCCTAGGATAAACTGTCCAGTCACTGGAACCCTGTGGCCATCCCACAGGTGGGATGGTTAATGAATTAAGGAGGACAGGGGAGCACGATTCTGAAAACATTTCTTAGCTGTCAAAACCACTTGCCCCTGGACTTTGATCTGAGGGCACACATGCTCTTATCTAAACTGCTCTGAGTTGGGTTTGTGTGACTTGCAGTTGGAAGTATGATCATGACTAAACCACTTATGGTACCCCACTTGGGGGTGGGGTGTGAAATAAGATTGTGTTGACAAGAACTCTGGCACATTGCCACATGCACAGCAGGTATTCAGAAATGCTGGCTCCTGTCCTGTGTCCATGCAGCCTTTGCCCATGTCAACCCCATAGAACCAGACCCCAGCTGGAAAGGGTGGGCAACCATTAGCAATCAGTCATTTACTTATATCATGTCTGTAGCAAGCTCTAGCAAGATTTTCTCTCCAGGAGGTGGTCTTGGGAGTATGGGGCCCTGCCAGTCAAGGCTGAGGCCTACTGATATGGAGGGGTGAAGGCAGCCTGAAGTTCATAGGCACAGGTGGCCACATCCATAGGCAGAGCCCCCTGTCATCCAGAAGCCTCAAGCTTGCTTCTCTGGTCTTCTGGGCTCAGCATCACATCTTCTGTCTGAAAGCAAGTAAACACTGTCCGAAAACATCTGAAGCTGGCTCCACAGCAACCACAGCAGCCACTACCTGGAATCAAGGGACACAGTACTGTGCTGTACCAAAGCCAAGTCGAGGCACAGAGACCATCTCACTTTTGATTTTGGCCTTTTCTGGTACAGGTGGACAGTGACACAGGTGTGTTTCTTAGCCTCTGGTCTTTTCAGCCACTCTGTACCTTGGCAATTTCATAAAGCCTTAAGGCTGACAGGCTCCTCAGATGGCAGTTATCTCCATGCCAGAATGCCTTCCCTGTATGTCCTGGGGTGCTACACAGTGGCTTCCTTTGCTGTGAAGTATTTCCTGAGCTGAGGAGCCTCAAGAGAGTAGAGACCAGAATATGGAAACCAGCATACGGTCATGAAAGGACCAGGGTGAAAGGGGCTGTGGGAAATGCTGGGGTCTTGGCTGGGTAATGCCCACCGCCACCGCCCACACCCGGGCCTCTCACTTGGCGCCACCCTCCAGACCACGGCTGCCAGGCACGACCAGCCATGGAGGCAGTCAATGAGCTGCACAAGGCCAGTGCGGTGCCGTGGACTAAGAAGGGGCTTCTGCCACCCACCGGTTGGCACGTGTCAACACTGGCAGACACCCTTGGACACATTAGGCAAACAACCAAGCAACAAACAAAACACAACCCAGACAGAAAACCCACAGAGCTGAGCTTTGTATTCAAAGGTTTACAGGTTTGCAAGCCAGCTCAATCCCTGTTCCTTCAGGTGGACTCAGGCTCCCCTTTGCTCACTGTGCTTCCCTCCTACCACTTTGCTGTGGTGGGTGTGACAATCATGTCAAGTGAGGTCCAAGTACCTACCTGCCTGGTACTCACTAAGCCTGAAGATAGACATGGTGCTGGTGGTGCTGGTGCTGGTGGTGGTTTTTATTATTATCGTTGTTTAAAGAAAAGCAAGAAGGAGTAAGGAAAACCTAAGGCGAGGGTGCGGTGTTTAATAAAACTTGGAGGCGGCATGTGTGTAAAACGGGCCCCCCAAGGAAGCCAAGGCCGAGGCCATGGGAGGGGGTTGTAGCCAAGTTGGCGACGGACTGGGCCTTGGAGAACATGGGCGGCGTCGGGTAGGTCCCGAAATCGCTGCCCCCGAACTGTCGCCACCTGCACCTCCGCCCCCACCGCACCCTTCACACACCCACCCCACCCCAGCCGGCCCTTTGCACAAAGTTGGAGCCAGGGAGCTGCAGTTTGGCCAGGAAGGCCTGGTGAGCCACGGGGCGTGCTGGGAGAAGGCGTGGGCCGGCGTGCGTCCGTCCGTCGGGATCGCTTAGAGGTGGTGCGGGGAAGGAGGACGAGGCACGCCGGTGGTGTCCTGGGGTGTCCCGGGGTGTCCCGGGGTGTCCTGGATTTGCTGGGATGTCCTGGGATGTCCTTGGATGTCCAGGGGTGTCCTGGTGTGTCCTAGGATGTCCTGGGGTGTCCAGGGGTGTCCTGGTGTGTCCTGGGGTGTCCCGGGGTGTCTGGGGTGTCCCGGGGCGTCCTTGGGTGTCTGGGGTGTCCCGGGGTGTCTGGGGTGTCCCGGGGTGTCTGGGGCGTCCCGGGGCGTCCCTGGGTGTCTGGGGCGTCCCGGGGCGTCCTGGGGTGTCTGGGGTGTCCCAGGGTGTCCTGGATTTGCTGGGATGTCCTGGGATGTCCTTGGATGTCCAGGGGTGTCCTGGTGTGTCCTAAGATGTCCTGGGATGTCCAGGGGTGTCCTGGTGTGTCCTGGGGTGTCCCGGGTTGTCTCGGGTGTCCCGGGGCGTCCTGGGGTGTCTGGGGCGTCCTGGGGTGTCCTGGGGTGTCCCGGGGTGTCTGGGGTGTCCCGGGGCGTGCTGGGGTGTCTGGGGTGTCCCGGGGTGTCCTGGATTTGCTGGGATGTCCTGGGATGTCCTGGGATGTCCTTGGATGTCTAGGGGTGTCCTGGTGTGTCCTAGGATGTCCTGGGATGTCCAGGGGTGTCCTGGTGTGTCCTGGGGTGTCCCGGGGTGTCTGGGGTGTCCCGGGGCGTCCTTGGGTGTCTGGGGTGTCCCGGGGTGTCTGGGGTGTCCCGGGGTGTCCTGGATTTGCTGGGATGTCCTGGGATGTCCTGGGATGTCCTTGGATGTCCAGGGGTGTCCTGGTGTGTCCTAGGATGTCCTGGGATGTCCAGGGGTGTCCTGGTGTGTCCTGGGGTGTCCCGGGTTGTCTCGGGTGTCCCGGGGCGTCCTGGGGTGTCTGGGGCGTCCTGGGGTGTCTGGGGTGTCCCGGGGCGTCCTGGGGTGTCCCGGGGTGTCTGGGGCGTCCTGGGGTGTCCTGGGTTGTCCCGGGGTGTCTGGGGTGTCCGGGGGTGTTCTGTGGTGTCTGGGGTATCTGGGGTGTCCCGGGGTGTCCCGGGGTCGGAAGAGGCTGGGCGGAGAGAGGCGTGCAGGTGAGGGCGGGGTGTCCCGGGGGCGGGCAGGTGTGTAGAGCGTGGGGAGGCAGGGAGGGCGGAGGAGGCTGTGGTCCGCGTGCGTGTCCGTTGCGGCTTTGTCGGTGAGGGTGCGGTGCGTTGTTGGGTGAGGGTGACGGGAGTGTGCAGGAGGGTGCGGGCGTGAGAAGAAAGAGGCCGCGGCTGCGTGCGGGAGTGCGCCGCTGGGCAGAGGCCGGAGAGTTGTGGCAAAGAAGCGGGGCGGCGTGGAGGAGCAAAAACTGTGTAGCCCAGGCTGGCCTCGAACTCGTGATCCTCCTGCCTCCGCCTCCTTCAGCAAATCCTACCGGCGTGCGCCACCACAACCGGCGACGGCCCGCGGCGAATCCCACATACGCGAACCTCCTTTACGATGACGCCATCCCACAACACACGCCCCCTACCCACAACACACCGCCCCCAGCCCTGCTCTCACACCCGGGACACTCACAGCGCGCTCATCACACACACCCCAAACAACCCTCCTACACTCCTCTCACAACAAACACCACTCGCTCCAGCCTTGCACGCAACACACCAAACGCAAACACACACGCACGCACCCACACCACCTCCCCGACCCTCCGGACGGACGCCCTACACCCGGCGCCCCCTCTCGGCTCACTGCCTCGCCCGGGACGCCGGCGCCAGGGCGACCCCTGCCGCTCGCACCGGGAACCCACACTCGCCGCCCAACAGCGCCCCGCACTCCCCGTCCACCCACTGCCCGACCAGGGAGCCGTCCGTCCGTCCGTCCACCCCACTGCCCGACGCGCCGCCACTCGCCTCCCTTCGCTCCCCACCCGACGCCCGCTCCTCCCCGGGGACTCAGCCACAGCCAAACCCAGGCCTCCCACCTCGGGACCGTCGCCGGCCTTCTTCGCCACCGGGCCCTAGGCCCGGCAAGGCCTCGACACCCACCCGCCCCGGACCCCTGACCTTAGCCCTCCACACCCTTCTCCGGGGAGCCCGGAGGCTCGGCGGCACCACCCGGGACCCCGAACTATCGCTTCCCCGGGAACCCCCGGGCCTTCAGGACTACCACCAGACACATAGTGGCTGCAGGGATGCAGGGGATGCACGGATGCAGGGCTGCGAGGACCTATCCAGGGCTGGGCGTGGGGGTGGGTGCCCTGCACCCGGACACCCTGCTCGCGACGGCCAGGCGAGCGAGCGAGCGAGCGAGCGAGCGAGCACCCCGTGGCACCTCGATGGAGGGAGCACACGGGCTCGCTCTCTCCGCACGCCTACCCGCAGGACCCGCTCCTGCCAGATGTCTCCAGGGAAGCAGGAGGCTTTTCGGGGGAACCGGAGTGGGGAAGTCTTCTTCACCCCACAAGGCCCAGGCCCGAGCCCCCAAGCACGACACGGGGACTTCCTCCCCACCCACCGCCATCCAAGGGGCGTCTTCAGAGAAGCCCACCCGGGCCACCTTGTTCTACCCCCACGCGTCTCTAACACCAGCACTTCTTTGTATTGTCATTTTTCGTTTCTATATTCAATGTTGATGCTGAACACCTCTGTCTCTTCTGCCTCTCGACCACAGACTTGGACTGACGACACCAGGGATAAGTTGGGATGACCATTTTGGCAAGACAAGGAATCAGCCGTAAAAGAGAAGTCAGGAAACAAGAGCCAGAAGTGTTGACGGAGACACAGAGTCTCACTGAGAGAGTCAGGGTGTGTCAGTGAGTGTGTGTGAGAGAGACAGAGACAGGGACGGAGACAGACAGAGAGAGACAGCCAAGGAGAGAGTGATTTGCCCAAAAGAGCAATGGGGAGTGGGTAAAGTGGGGTCTCCCACCTGTAATTACTGTAGGCAGGTGGGGGCAGAGGCAGGAGGATCAAGTAAACTTCTGTACCCGCTGGGTCTCACCAGTGTTGCAGCAAGATCCAGGAGTGCAAAAGTAGTAGGTGTTGAGGCCTTCAGTCCTAAGCAAACCATACCAAACCAAAGCGAAAGAAGCCAGTGAATTCATAACTGAGAACGGTGAAGAAAGATCAGGAGGCAGAAGCCGGGCTCGGTGGGGGAGCCGTGTGTGTGTGTGTGTGTGTGTGTGTGTGTGTGTGTCTGTGTGTCTGTGTGCGTGCGTGTGTGTGTGTGTGTGTGTGTGTGTGTGCGCGCGCCGTGTGTGTGTGTGAGCTCGCGCCAGAGCTGGTGGCTAGACATCAGGAGATGGGGGGCGTAGAGCAGCAGGAGGAGGACAGAGGAAAGGGAGAGAGGGAGGTGAACGCGGGAAGGGAGGATGGACTCCTGCCCCTTCTGGAATGCATCCCCCACCCCATCCACTCCCCCACCACCCCACCCGCTTTTGCTCCTGCTCAGAGGAAGATGGCCTGAAAACAGCCGTCAGCTCTGCTCTTCTTTCCTCCACTGCCGGAAGCCTGGGGCCCGTCAGCAGACCACCTGGACCTCAGCCTGCGTGCGGAGGACTATCAGAAGACAGACACTTGACCGGGGTGGGGACTGGCCGCCAACTCAGGGACCGCCAGAGGGACGCTGGGGCTGAGGCAGAAAAGAAATCTGGCTGGGCACGACTCACAAGTCGGTGTCGGTTCCGACTTCCAGACTCTGATCCCACCGGGCCATCGACTTGAGGCCTACTGAAGCCCGGCACGATTTTGCAAACTGGCATCTTGGCGATAGATCATTAAAACAGCTCCACGTGTACCACAAAGCTTAAGACTTGTTGACGTCGGAACTCTTTGCAAAGTCCACAGGACCTCTCCCGAAGAGATGGGTTGGTTCCCTTGGCTGAAAAACAATGCTCATGTGCCAGGGCAGCCGCACTCAAGCTGTGGGTCCACACCCCGGTGGGGCTCTATGGACCCCTCCACCAGGGGCACCCGAGACCCTCTGAAAACAAATGTATGTTCAGAACCATGACAGTTCTTACTGAGTTCCACACACAAGTCTCAAGAGTCAGGTGTGGCCCAGCCCTACAGGGAGCACGGGGTCACTCAGTCTCGGCTCTATTTGTAAAGTGCAGGTGACAAGGCCCGTGAGGATGGCTTCTGTTGGCCGAGACACAAACATGCTCAAAGAGGCCCTTGGAGGAAGAGTCCGGGATAAACACACTAGTCCTGGGGATTCAAGTGTGACCAGGCCATACCGGGACCTGGCTGTGCCTCCTCTTCTGGTCCTTCCATCCAGCCCTCATTGATCCATAAATACATCCACTCATCCAGCAATCCACCCGCCCATCCACACATCCATCTATGATCCAACCCACCAACCCTCCATCCACCCTCATCCCTCCGCCAACGTACCTCCACCCAACCATCATCCATCTACCTCCCGTTCATCCATTCCATCCACACTTCCACAATTACTACATTCAACATACATACATACATACATTACATACATTGCATTCTGTCCCTCTCCATTTATTTTATCCAACCAACCTTCCATTCACCTATCAACCCATCCATCAACCACCATCCATCCACCCTCCATCCCACGCGTCCAAACATACATCACACCATCCATCCATCTAACCTCCCGTTCATCCATCCATCCATCCATCCATACATACATACATACATATATACATATACATACATTCATACATACATACATACATCTGTCCCTCTCCATTTATTTATCCAACCAAACTTCCATCCACACTTCCATCCCTCAGTCCACCCGTACCTCCACCAAGCCATCCATCCATCTAACCTCCCGTTCATCCATCCATCCATACTTCCATAATTACATACATACTTACATACATACATACATACATACATACATACTTCCGTCTCCATTTACTCATCCAACCAACCTTCCATCGGTGAGGGTGCGGTGCGTTGTTGGGTGAGGGTGACGGGAGTGTGCAGGAGTGTGCGGGCGTGAGAAGAAAGAGAGGGGCCGCGGCTGCGTGCGTGAGTGCGCCCCTGGTCAGAGGCTGGAGAGTTGTGGCAAAGAAGCGGGGCGGCGTGGAGGAGCAAAAACTGTGTAGCCCAGGCTGGCCTCGAACTCGTGATCCTCCTGCCTCCGCCTCCTTCAGCAAATCCTACCGGCGTGCGCCACCACAACCGGCAAGAGCCCGCCGCGATTCAGACCTACTCGAACCGTCCGTACGATGACGCAATCCCACAACACACGCCCCCTACCCACAACACACCGCCCCCAGCCCTGCTCTCACACCCGGGACACTCACAGCGCGCTCATCACACACACCCCAAACAACCCTCCTACACTCCTCTCACAACAAAACCACTCGCTCCAGCCTTGCACGCAACACACCAAACGCAAACACGCACGCACGCACCCACACCACCTCCCCGACCCTCCGACGGACGCCCTACACCCGGCGCCCCTCTCGGCTCACGGCCTCGCCCGGACGCCGGCGCCAGGGCGACCCCTGCCGCTCGCACCGGGAACCCACACTCGCCGCCCAACAGCGCCCCGCACTCCCCGTCCACCCACTGCCCGACCAGGGAGCCGTCCGTCCGTCCACCCACTGCCCGACGCGCCGCCACTCGCCTCCCTTCGCTCCCCTCCCAACGCCCGCTCCTCCCCGGGGACTCAGCCACAGCCAAACCCAGGCCTCCACCTCGGGACCGTCGCCGGCCTTCTTCGCCACCGGCCCTCGGCCCGCAAGGCCTCGACACCCACCCGCCCCGACCCCTGACCTTAGCCCTCCACACCTTCTCCGGGGAGCACGGAGGCTCGGCGGCAACACCCCGGACCCCGAACTATCGCTTCCCAGGACCCCCGGGCCTTCAGGACTACCACGAGACACATAGTGGCTCCCGGGATGCAGGGATGCAGGGATGCAGGGCTGCGAGGACCTATCCGGGGTGGGCGAGTGGGTGGGTGCCCTGCACCCGGACACCCTGCTAGGGACGGCCAGGCGAGCGAGCGGGCGAGCGAGCGAGCACCCCGTGACACTCGATGGAGGGAGGACACGGCTCATTCTCTCCCGCACGCCTACCCGCACGACCCTCTCCTGCCAGATATCTCCAGGTTAGCAGGAGGTTTTTGGGGGGAACCGGAGCGGGAAGGCCTCCTGGCCCCACAAGGCCCAAGCCCAAGACCCCAAGCACAACACGGGGACTTCCTCCCCACCCACCGCCATCCAAGGGGCGTCTTCAGAGAAGCCCACCCGGGGCACCTTGTTCTACCCCCACACGTCTCTAAAACCAGCCCTTCTTTTGTATTGTCATTTTCGTTTCTATATTCATTGGATGCTGAACACCTCTATCTCAACTGCCTCTCCACCACAGGCTTGGACTGACCACACCATGGAAGAGTTGGGATGACCATTTCGGCAAGAAAAGAAATCAGAAGTAAAAGGGAAGTCAGGAAACAAGAGAAAGAAAAGGAGGAGACACAGACAGAGAGACAGCGAGGCAGACTGAGAGAGTCAGTGTGGGTGTGTGTTTGTGTGTGTGAGAGAGAGAGAGAGAGAGAGAGAGAGAGAGACAGAGACAGAGACAGAGACAGAGACAGACAGAGACAGACAGAGACAGACAGAGACAGCCAAGGAGATGGTGATTTGCCAAAGAGAAAAAATGGGGAGTGGGTAAAATAGGGTCTCCCACTTGTAATCCCTGCAGGCAGTGGGGGCAGAGGCAGGAGCATCAACTAAAATTCTGTAGCAGCTGGGTCTAAACAGTGTTGCAGCAAGATCCAGGAGGGCAAAAGCAGTAGGTACTGAGGCCTTAAGTCCTAACCAAACCTTACCAAACCAAAGAGAAAGAGGCCAGAGGATATATAACTAAGAACGTGAAGAAAGCTCAAGGCAGAAGAAAGGCTTGGAGGAGGGGCCGTGTGTGTGGTGTGTGTTGTGTGTGTGTGTGTGTAGTGCTGGGGCTTTGTGGTGAATGTGGTCAGTGGTGTTTAGCCTTTCCTGTTATGTGCCTCATATCCAT